>NW_024469072.1:0-94261 GCF_003184825.1 Aspergillus fijiensis CBS 313.89 | reverse complement strand
TCCTCCTCCTCCTCCTCCTCCTCCTCCTCCTCTTCTTCTTCCTCTTCTTCCTCTTCTTCCTCTTCTTCCTCTTCTTCCTCTTCTGCGCGGTGTCTGAACTCGACTTGCGGAGGATTGGAGCTGAATAAGATCTCGACCATCCAATGCATAGTGAACAACAATGCAAAGGTTGTACAGACTCTTGACGAGATCCTCCAGTGCCGGTGCTCCGAAGATGGGTACCAGCTAGCAATCCTTTTTGTGGTGATTCTCAAAGTCCTAGGCTGGTATGCGACAATCATTCGACCGCTCCTAGGTGTGGAGGCGCACAGTCCGAGAGCGGGAGAGGGGACGACGGGGCGTACCGAATCCCTCGTGGAGACTCAGCTTTTCTCCTCATCCTATATGGACTCTGGTCAGCAGATCTCGCCCAAAATCACCATGGGGCCCCCTCTCGCGTACGGGAGGGAAGGCGAGGGCAAGACTCGCATGGCGGCGCAGCTGATTCTCAGCCAGCTGCATCGCGTCCAGCGGCTCGTAAATATCCTATGCCACCGTTTCAAACTCCACAGCAACCGTGAACAGAACCCAGCCTGGAACTCCAGCACGGCGTCCACTGCCACCGAGCCCGAAGAACCTGCTGACATCGAGCATCTCTATCCTTTCTCAAGTCTTGTATTTGACCAGATCGAGAAGGATGTGCGCGGGCGTCTCCGATCTCTTTCCACCGAGCTCCTAGAGATGCTACGCTACTAGCGGTTATTTCTCCCTCAATCTCATACACACTTCCAGGATTCGTGGTTGTGGCTGTAATCCGGTTACGCGATCCAGTGCTTATTCATCTATGCGGCTTTCTTACAGAAATGTCCGTTAGTTAGGTCAACGATAATAACCAATCACCAAGCAATCAACGAACTAACCTCGGGCTCGCCCGCTTGAGCTTCCAAGTCCGTTGGGAATATTCTCTGGCAATCTGACTCAACTGCAAAGAACTGTCTTAAAGCCTCAGGAACAAGTCAGATAATGTTGACTCAATATATTAGTGGTCTGGTCCAGTAACCGCGATATGGGTAACGTAATCGGTAAGCGAGCTGGCAGCCGTATATTGCATAGGCCTAGGAATGATTGCGGTCCCGGTCCTGAAATTTAGGACCAGAACAGGACTATAAGATCTTTGGTCTTTACTTATATTACCTAGAAGTGTATTATAGTCCTCTGCAGTTCTAAACAGATTTTATTTTAAAAAACTATTTTTATATGAGTATACTAAAATCTTTTTTTTATTTATATAAATATAAATATTGTTTATAATATCTTATAAATTTAAAACAACAGTTTTATTTTATTACAAAATATTTTTTATTAAGTTTTTAATATATCATACTATTTCTTTAGCTTGATACTCCATATAATAGTAAAACGGTTACCCAGCAGCCAAAAACAGCTATACTTAACGCCGCTTTCTAAGTCTAACTAATACTTCGAGATTCTTAGTATTATATACTATATTTGCATGCCACCAGGCTTGTGATGGTACGGTCGATATAACGAAGATCTAATTAATATGATTAATTTCTTAATAGTTGAGATAAAAGAAGGTTCGGGAGATCAAAACCACTAAAAAATATTCGTTAGACAGAAACATACGGCAGAATAATTAATATCTATAAAATCTACTACAGATACTATCGTCTTAAGACTTGGCATCCACGCCAGCTAAATATATAAGAAATATTATTAACAATTTAATAGAAGGTTCGAAGATATAAAATTAGAAAGACAGTTTAAAACTATCTAAATATACAAAGCAAAAATACTATTACAAAAAAAAAAAACGAAGTAAAAAAAACAAACAAATAAATAAATAAATAAACGGTTAAACATATCCGAAGATATATATTTATAGTCTTAAACTAATTTGTTTACGGCGATATTTTTAGCGCGAATCTATTTATTATATTAAAGTTTAAATTTCTTCTAATATATAGAATACTAAGTAATAAGAATACGGTGACGTTTATATAGAATAGTTTGCTTATTTAAAATAATAAAAACTTTTCAGTAATTGTTTTAATCATAAAAATATTTATCTTTAATATACGAAAATTCGGAAAGAATACAGCTAACTATATAATATAGGCTCGAGCTGGGCGATAAATATAATAAAATATATTTTCTAAATATTAGATAAGTTGAAACGGTACACATACTTGCTAATAACTTTAAAAACTTTAAAAAAATTGATATATTGCTAAATTAAATTAATTTTTATATTTTTAAAAGTAGAAATAATATAATTATAGTATAAACGAAGATATACAGAGTCGCCGGATACAAAAAATACAAAAAAATACTTAGTAATATATATCTTCTTTATTCTAATAGCAGCAAATTTTAATACTTTTTTAATATTAAAATAATATAAATAGTTTTATACGGTAGACCCGAAGACGATCGATATAAAAATATTAATAAAAGCAACTTTCTTAAAATATCTAAAATATTAAATAAGATTCGAAAATTTATTTATTATAATATTTATATATTTAAATATATTCAAATAAAACAATATCTGTCTTTTTATAAAATTTCAAAAAAACAACAACTTCGAACTTTGGTTTTTGGATTTATTATTTTTTAACAAAATATCTTAGAATTAATCGACTTCTTAAGATCTAAATATGGTATTTTAAAACTTAAATATATCGACTTCTTGAATAAAAGAACTAGCCTAAGAATATTTATTGAAATAAAAATAAGTAAAAATCGTCTTAATTAAGTTCTATAGTTAATATAAAAATATATTAAATATAAGATGGTAAGACGATTTCTTAGTTGCGGCAGACAAAAAAATTAATAATAATAATAATAAATAGAATAGTAACCAGCTAGGATTTCTGCTAGATAATCGTATATTTTATTATTATCTTAATAATTTAGATTATTTATTCTGACTAATTGTTTATTTAGAAATATACCGCGGTGGAGTAATACAACTTAATATAAAAATAAAAAAATAGTTTTTGCTCAAAAAATAATATAAAGCAGGTATTATAATTAAAAATAATAATAACTAGAATAGTCTAGTTATAGCTTTAGAAATACCGAATAACAGTAATATTCTATTTATCGGTTTTTATAGTTAAACAGCCAGAAATCATACTAATATACTTTATAAACTTATTAATAATAATAAGAATTTAATTGTTCCTGTTCTTAATAAAAAAATATAATAAAATTTATAGTTATAATATAAAATAGTTCGGTAATAAGAACTATTAATTGTAGAGTACTATACAAACGGTATTTATAAATATCATTATGAAAATATTAAGAATATCAGCTAATATAGTTACGTAGATATTTAGATATTTTATAAATAATAAGATTATACAATTCGAAGACATATTTTTTAAAGTCTTAATAAGATTTTTTATTATATATTATATAAAAGAATTCGGGTACAAGTATATATAGAATATATATTCAAAGTTTCTTAATAACAGCATAACTATTATTTATAATAGTATTTGTTTGTTTAAGGATTTTAATAAATATAGACGCGGAGTCGACAAATTTAATTATACTAATATTAAAATTATATAAGATATGCTTTATTATATAAAACAAACTATTTTTTATAATATAAAAAAAATCCGCGGTAGACTCGGATTTAAAAATATAAATAATTTCAGAAGCCCGAGAATCTTAGATATAACTGTTATAAATATATTACTTTAAATTCTTAGTAATCTTAATAGTATAGATCAAACAGATATTTATAAAAATATTTTTAAAATCATATTCTTTAAATATAGAAGTATATATTATATTCTTTTATAATAAATAAAATAATATATTTATAACAGTATTAATAATACCGGGACGGTAATATATAATTAAGCAGAATTACTAAATATATTAATTTATATAAATAAAATGAAAATTAAGATATTTAATAGTAATAATATTAAAAGTAACTTACTTTAATAAAGCAACTATATTAGAATAATCTATATAGATAATTAAAAAAATATTCGGATATACAGCTTAAATTATATATTAAAGTTTTTAAAGTATTTATATCAAGTATAAGATTTTTAATTTAATAGACTAGTAATTCTTTTCGGCAGATGTTAAGATACAGCTAAGAAAAAGAATTAGTTTAATATATATATAAAAAAATAATTTAAATATATTTTTATATTTATAATTGTCAATATAGTAGAGTATTGCTTTATAACTATTATAAAAAATATTAAGATCTAGGTAGACTTGCTTAAACAGAATAAAATAAGCAAATTTAAGAATATTATTAAAATTATTTTAAAATATTTTAAATATATAAAGTTTTTCTTCAGTAAGATTAAAAATTAAAATCTTATTAATATAGTCCTAGTAAGATTATTTAAGATATTTAGACAAGCAGTCGGAAATATAAATATTTATTTAATTATTTAATAAAAATACTTTAATAAATAATTAAATATAAAGTAATTAGATTTTTTATTTTTAAAAAGAAAGTACTTTACTAGTATAATAATTTATATAGTAGCAGAACTAACTAGTTATATTAAGATATCAGTCTAACTATATAAGTATCTTTAGAAATAATAATTTACAGATAATAATAATCTTATTTTCAAAAATTAATAAGCGCCTAATGTATTAATATATTATTTAAATAAAAAAACAGAGAAAAAATCAATATATATCTTAGTCGGTTTTAGCTTATTATTTAAATTTTAAAATTTACTAAAAACTAAAGATAAGTGTTCGAGATATTCTTTATATTTTTAAAATATAATAATATTATTATTAATATACGTCTTAGCAAATATATAAAATTTATATAGATTTAGATTTATTTAGTGTTAAAGAAATAACACTATCACGGTGCAGACCTAAAGCACCTATTCTACCTTCTATATTCTGTTTATCTTATTAACCCGTTTGATCTGTTTGACCCGTTTAATCTGTTCAACCTGTTTAACTAATTTCTTTCTAATAATCTAACCGCCCTGCATATAATCTATAATTTTTTTAATTTTTTATTAATTTTTAATTCTGTTTATAGCTCTTCGAGCTACGTCTTATTTATAAATCTAAAAATAATCTAATCTAGTAGCTAGTAAAGAATCCAGAGAACTATTATAAAAAATTAGCTAGTTAAAATTATTATTTCTATTACTTTATCTAATTAAAAACTAAATATCAGCCTGCTTCTTAATACTATATAGCTTTTATTTTTAGAAATAATAGTATTAATAAAATACTAGTAATCCTGTAATTCCCAGCTATACCAAGTAATCTAAGAAAGTTTGTCTAATATATTAAAAAATATTCTAAAAAATAATATAATTATTATAATAAACTATACTAGTATACTGTAAGTACTAAGACTGCGCTTAGTAATACTTAGTATACTATTACAGTAAAAAATATTCTATTTATCTACTAGACTAAATAGATTTAAAAGAAAGAATCCGATTTGAACCATTAGTTTATAAGAATAAATACTGCCCAAGAAATTACTTTTAAAAAAAAAAACCAAGCCTAGACTAAATATATAAAAATTATCTAGATTATCACCCCTACAGTAAGTACTTTTATATATATTCTAAAATTAGTCTTTATTACTAAGAATACCGCAGATACTTTAATAAAAGTAATTATATTAATTAATTTTAAATCTTTTATTTTTATTTTTTTTTTTAAATATTTATTTAATTCTAATAAGTTTAAAAATAATTATACTAACTTCCGCCGATTTATTTTTTAAATTAAAAAAAAAATAAATATAAATATTAATTAATATACTACTACTACTGTTCGAAAGTTATATATTACTAGCTAATTAAATAAAATACTATATACTTAAATATAATTTTATATTAAAAATAAAAAATATAATATAAATAATTTTATTAATATTCTGTTTTTATTTAAATATTTTTTTAGTAATCCTAACTACGCCCGGACTATATATAATAAACTTTCTCAATTTCAATAAAAATTCTATAAGTTTATAATATTTTTTACTAAATTTAAATATTTTATTTAAAAAATATATATATATTCCGATACTCTTCTTTCTATATTAAAAAATAATATTAATAAAAAATTTAAAAGCATACTTCTAACTAATATTTTACTAAATAAAAACTATTATAATCTAGTTAATTTTTTTTAAATCTTAAACAACTATAATTTATAATATAATAATAAAATTTATAACTGCCTCTAAAGATTTTTTTTTAATTTTATATTTTATATTTTTAGAAATTAATATAAGCTTCGAAATAATAACTATATAAAAAAACCAGCTATTTTAAAATATAATTTTATAAATTTATTTATTATATATTACTAGTCTTTCTACTAAAAAATCAACTGCTGTAAATATTAAGAATATTTTTATTATAAATTAAACTATTATTTTATTAAAAACTGCTTTAAATCTAATACTAGAATATTTTAAATAATATTTATATATTTTTTATTTTTAAACTTTTATACTTATTTATTATATTTATTATTATTAAATTTTTATATATATTTATTTTTAAGATACTACTTGCTCTTCTATTATTTTATAAAATCTATTTTTAGTAACTAAATATACTTATAAATTTTATAAATTTTTTAATTTTATTTTTTATTATAATTCGAATGCCTGTATTTATTTAATTTTAATAAACAACTAAAAAAAATAAGTTTATTTTAAACTATTAATAGACTAATTTTTCCGTATAATAATATACTATTTTTAAAAACTATACTTAAAGAAATTTCTATTAAAAAAAAATTCCGAAGAACTAACTTAATAATTATTTTTATTATTTTAAATTCTAAAAATATAAAGATTTTAATCTATACTATAATTAATATTAAATATTTTATTTTAAAAGTAATAAACTGAAGCTAGATTAAGACCTATCAGCTATTTTTATATTTTTTAAAAATTTATAAAGTAATTATAAAATTTAATAATTAATAAAAAACTCAGACCGTATTATTAACTATATCCAAATAATTCTAAAAATTTATAATTAAATTAAAAAAGATATATTTTTTTAATTATCTATTTTATTTATTATTTAATTATTTTTAGTTTTTTATGGCTAAAAGTCTATAATTCTTATACTAATTAGTCTATATATATAGTTTAGTTTATTAGCTAATACTATCAGAATTATTATAATATTTTATTAAGATTTTAGAAGATTAGAATACTATATAATATACTAATAAAAACCCGCTCTAAGAATATTATATTTTTAGAAATTTTAATAAAAAAAATATTTATTTAATTTTATTAGCTATATATATTATTTACGCATACTGTAACTATTTAATATTTATAATAATAATAAATTAGATTAATAAAATATTAAAAACTATTAGTAAGCTAAAAAAACAAATCCTATTTAAAAAATTTAAAAATTTTAAGAATATTTTTTTTTAAAAAAGCTAAAAACTATTTTTATATTAAAATTATAATTATATTATTATTTTAAAAAATAAAAAATCCCTGCTGTTTGATTTCTTATATAAAATATTCTAAAATAAATTATAAATTCTAAAAAAATAGCTTTTAGAGAATCTAAAGAAAAGTTTTATTTATTTTAATTTATTACTAATTATTTTTTTAATTCTATTTATAAAAAAATTTAAAGAAGATCTATAATTTTATATTAATTATTATATCTTAAATATTATTTTTATAAAAGATTATTATCTACTTCCGCTTGTAAAAAAGATTCTAAATAATCTAAAAAAAATAAAATACTTTATAAAAATTAATATTATTAATACTTTTAATAATATTAAAATTAAAAAAAATTAAAAAGATCTTACTATATTTTAAACCCGCCTAAAGCTATATAAAATATTTATTATATTATTTAAACTAACTAGAACTTCTATTATATTCTAATAATATATTAATAATATTCTAAGAAATTATCTTAATATATTTTATATTATTTATCTAAATAATATTCTGATTTATAGCTGTATTTATAAGAAATATTCTAAATATATTTACTATATTCTATAAAAATTAAAAAAAACAGAATTTTATATAAAACTATCTAAATATAAGTTTATTATATTTAAAACTAAGTTTCTAAGTCGGATTATTAACTATAATAAATTTTATATAAATCTAAAAAAAATTAAAATTATAGCTGAATAGCCTATTCTAATTTATATAATTAATATATAAGTTTTTCTAGATTTTAGCAACTTCTACTATTAATTTATTTATAACTTTTTAAAACTAACCGCCCCGCTTATATATCTAATAAAGAAAATATTTTATTTATTTAATTTTTAGTTTATTAGAAAGTATTTAATATACTTAAAAATATTTTTATTAAAATATTTATTCTATAACTATTTGATTAAATCTATAATATTATTCTAAAAATTAATATCTCTAACTATATATTAAAAAAAGTTCTGTTTTAATATAATAATAATAAAGTACTATATTTTATTATATATTTTTTTAAAAAGTATACTTCCGCCGAATACAACTATAAGATTTATAATAAAAAATTATTTATTATTATCTACTATTTTGAAGAATAGTACTCCGACTTAAAAAAAATATTATTTTTAATTTAAATTATTTTTAATTTAAATTATTTTTAATTACTATAATCTAAAATATTTTATATTTATAAAACTACTAAACCGCCGGCAGGTCTAATAATCCGAATTTTTATTATATTTTAACTTTAAGATTATTTATAGACCCGGAAAATATAAGATTAAGTCTAGTAATTTAATTAGAAGATTAGATAATTTTTTAAAAAAAAGAAATAAACATCTATTATATTAAAGCTAAATAGTTTTAAAATAAGAAAATATTAACTTTATTTATTTACTAATTCTACTCCCGACCCCGCTAGAAAGTAAGAATAATAAAAAAAAAATAATTTTAAAAAAAGATATAAAAACTATATTAAAAGTAAAACTAGCGCCGATCTTATACATCCAAAAAATATAATATTTAAAAATAAATAAAACTTATAATTTTTATTAGAAATATAGAAATCTTTCTGCACTATATATAAAAAAAATAAATAAATTAAAGAAATTCTAAAAATTCTAATTATTAATAAAAACTGTTATTTAGATATATTATTAGTATTATATAAGAAAAAAAAGCTTCTTATTTTATAAAAATTAACTATAAATATTTAATAATAAATAAATTAAAGCTAATCTAATTAGACTAGTTTATAATAAATCTATTTTTAGATATTTAGAAAAAATCTATATATATAAGCTTCTAGTTTGAGAATACTACTAGCCTAATATCTACTAATATATAAAATAATAAATAAAAAATTATTATATTTATTAAAAAATAATACTATTTCGAAAAATTAAATAAAAAATTCTAAAATCTCTACTAATATTTAAATAAATATAATAAAATATATTTATAAATTTTATTATATATCTGCCCGAAAGCTAGAACTATAATATTATTCTAAGAATTATTAATTATTTAATAAAAATAAAATATTTAATTTTTTATAAATTAATTATTAATGCGGCCGCTGTTATAATAATATATATTTAATATATATAAAAACTATATAGTTTATTATAATTTATTTTTTTTAATAAAAAATTTTAGTTTATTTTTAAGTTTTAGAAATATCTAATTTAATAACTTAATATTACTAGTAAACTTTCTATAATATACTATTTAAAAACTAATAACTAAACTAAAAAAAGTTAATATAATATTCGGATAGTATTTTTATATTTATATAAACTATTTATAAAATAACTAAAGCTAGTAGCTTTTTCTAACTAAATTTATACTAAATATAATCTATTTTAATATTATTAAGATTATTTTATTCTTTGTAAATTATAAATTTTATTTTTATATAGACTTTAAATTTATTATTATCTTAAATAGTCTAGCTACTAGAAATATAAATTAGTTTACTATAAAAATATAAGCTATTACTAAATTTATTAAAATATTAAGATTTAATAAAAAGCTTAATTAAAATATTCTAAAACTATATAAAATTAAAAAAATAATTAGCTTATATGTTTACTAACTAGTTTTATTCTTTAGTATAAAAATCTATTTTATATTTAATATTAGTCTATTTATTTCTATTAGTAAAGAATTAGTTTTAGACTAATATTAATCTCTATTACTATATATAGAGATAAATAAACTAAAAAAATAAAAAATTAAGAATATTTTAGATTTTATATAAAACTATAAAAGCTGTGGCTGTTTTTAATTAATATATATTATAAAATAAATTAAATATTCAGATTTAACAGCCGAACCAGATAAATATTTAAAAAATATTTATTAGATTATTAAAAATTTTTATTATTATTATTTTAATAAATTATAATTTATGCCTCGACGGAGCTCGGCTTTAAAAAAAATATATTATTATAATATAAATTTAAAATATCTATTCTATCTTTTATATTCTATTTATTCTATTAATCTGTTTAATTTATTTAATTTATTTAATCTGTTTAATTTATTTGATTAATTTTTCTTTAATAATCTAATTATTCTGTATATAATCTATAATCTTTTTAATTTTTTACTAATTTTTAATTTTGTTTATAGCTCTTCGAACTATATTTTATTTATAAATCTAAAAATAGTCTAATCTAGTAGCTAATAAAGAATCCAGAGAACTATTACAGAGAGTTAGTTAGCTAGAGCTGTTATTCCTACTATCCCGCCCAATTAAGAACCAGACACCAGCCCGCTCCTTGACAAACACCAAATTAATAAAGTCTGTTAAAATAATATAAAAACTTTCTTAACTGCGATATATTATAACAGCAAGGCGGTTTTAATAAAAGATAAAAACAGACTATTAATAAAAAAATTAAATAATATTAACAATAGGAATATATTTATAGTTTTCGACTATATAAAAAATATCTTTCTATATTAATATAGAATAGAAATTAGGCTTGGTTTTATAATTAGCAGCTCTTAAATTAATAATTAAATAATCTTTTACTTAACCATTTATGTATTTTTATACTACAAATATAAAATATATACATAGTATATATATCTCATATAAAATATCTTGCTAAAAGTATAAAAAAAGTTAAAAATAGAATTAATAACTTCGCGGTCTTATTCGGAAAGTTGATAAATATAAGATTCATAAATAATAATATATTCTTACTATTTATTTTTAAAAAGAATTTATATTTATTAGTCTTCTAAAATATTAACAGTACTAATATTAGAGCTATTAGATTTAGCTTATATATTATAAAATATAGCTAGTAATACTAGAAATTTTTTATAACTATTTTAATAAATATTTATACTACTAGAAAGAATAAATATTCTATTTTTGTCAGTATATTCTACTTTAAGTAATAATATATATTTAGAGAGTCCAAAACCAAACTTAAACAGACACTCAGTTTCAGACTAAAATAATAAAATTAATAAATAGTTTAGAAATAAGATATTTTAATATTTAATAATATCAAGCAGAGTAGCTTTATATATAGAATATCTACCAGAATTAATTCTATTAATTTTAAAATATAATAGCGTCTTTGCTATATTAAAAAACTTAGTAATATACTAATAATAGTTAAAAGAACAGAAAGACTATAAAATATAAGAATTCGAATAACCGAGTTCAGCAATATACTGTTTGGCTTTATATATAATAATATATTTATTATTACTTAAAGTTTTAATTCTCGAATAGTAATTAATTATTACTAAAAACAAAAACTTATTAATAATTTTAACAAAAAAAATTAGTATTAATAAAGTAACTATATATCGACAATCTAATAATATTTTTAGAATCAAAAATATAATCAGTATTATATAGACTATTAATTTTTTTAATTAGTAAATTAATATAGAAGTAAAAAGATACAACTATATATTTAGTAATATAGACGGAGATATTTATAAAATAATTTAAAGCTGTAAGGACTGAGCCAGCCCTTCCAACCCTTGCAGAGTCCGCGAAGAAGAAATATATATATATTATATCTTAGGTATTAGTTATATAATAATTAAATAAACAGAGCACAATCTTTATTTAAAAATAAATATTTTATAAATTAGAAAGATTAGTAATAATATCTTAAGATAATATATTAATACTTTTAATTTTATAAAAAATTATTTATTTATTATATTATTTTATTTTTCTAGTTTTTATAATTTTATTACTTATATTCTGCGAAATAGTCTGTTAAATAATAACTAAATATAATATATAAAATTAAATTAAAAATAATTTTTTTAATCTAATTATAAAAAACTATATATTAACTAGAAAAAAAGATTTTATATAGCAGAAAAAAAATATAAACTTTTATTTATAAATTCTATAAATAACTATAGTTATTTAAACAGATTATAAATTTTTAAAACAAGCTAGAAATTAGTACTATAAAAAATATTTATATAAAAATCTAAAAAACTCTAATTCTAGCTTTATAAAAACTAAAAAAATTAGTATATATATTAATTAATTTATAAATAAGAAATAATATAGTATTTGCAACTATACTATTTATTATATATTTATTATTAAATAAGAATTAACTATAAAAACTAATAACTAAAATAAAAACTAAAAAATATATATTATAATAGTCTATTTAGATTATATTTTAAATAATCTATAGAAAAATAAGACAGTTGGATTTTATTATTAAAAAAATAAACTATTTTTTATAAGTTTTTTAAAATATAACTAGAAAATTCTATAAATAAACAGTAAAAAATCTGGTTAAGAATATTTAAAACTAAATCATATAAAAAAAATTAGAGTTTATTTATTTCTAATAAAAAAAAAAATAAGAATTAAATTAGATTATAAAATATAAAATATTAATATTATATAATTATATTTATTTTTTATATTTTTCTCTCCTGTAGTCTAAAAAAAAATCTATAAATAATAAATTTTTTTTATAATAGAATAAAATTTTATTATACTATTTGCAAGACTATATCTAGTATTAAATTAATAATATAAATAAATATAAAATATAATATTTTATAAGTAGATTTTAAAAAGAAGTTGCAGATCTATTATTTTTATAAATAAAATTTAAAAATTAAAAATACAAACTAATAGTTTTGTAAAACAAATTTAAAAATTAAAATAATTTTTTTTAATATTATAAATATTTATATAAACCCCCGGATTAAAAGCTTACTATAATTATAAAAAAATAAATTATTAAATAAAGAATTATTAGTTAACTAAATAATTTATAAAATAATTAGTAGACAGAATTATAGTATTTGTCTTAGACTAAATTAAGATTATAATCTATTTTAATTTAAGACTAAAAAAATAACTTATTTTTTATAAAAAAAATATCTTATAAAAATTAAGATTATTATAGATAATAGTATAAAAATAGATCTAATATTTATAATATTTATTAAATAAATAAAATAACTAATTATTTCGGCGAAAATATTCGCAGAAAAAGTTAAACAAAAAAATATATAATTAAAAAAACTATAATATTTATAATATATTTAAAAAATATTTAGAAATATTATAAGAACTAGATAGGCCTTGTAATTATAATACTAAAAATAAATAAAATAATTTTAAAAATATTCTAAATAAAATAATAGAAAATTTATTATAAAATTTAATAAGTATTAGTTTTGCTTCTGCGAATATTATATATTATAAATACTATAGATTACAGCAGAAAAAATTACTATAAAAAATCTTATAAAAATAAATTTTTATTTAATAATAATATAAAAGATATATAAAACAGCTACTAACTAAAAAATATTAATATAATACCGCGAGTATAAAATTATATTTATAGAAGAAGAAGCTGCAAACTTATTTATATAAAAATTAAAAATTAATTTAAAAATTAATTTTTATAAGAATTTTCGGCTGAAGCCGGGGCGAGTATATAAGATATTACCTGCAGAAAGAAAAATATTATAAAATTATTGTCAGACTGGCAGGTTATCTGGGTATTAAAGCCCTAAATCCTAGCCTTTCTGATTTAGCTATCTGAATAAGAGTTATTGTTTTAGTCTATTCTATTTATTCTATTCCTGTATTCTTTTTTCTATATTTATTAAATATCTCGACTTTTCTATTCAGAAAATCAGTAAATAAAGAAATTTAGCTTAAATAGTTTATTATTTTCTATTCTTCTTCTGAATCAGTGTAATCAGTTTTATTAATTTTAGTATATATTAAATTTGCTATTCTGTTTCTTTTTGTATTTATTTGATTTTTGATTTTTTTTTAATTTTTTGATTTTTTATTTTAAACTTACTTACACCTCACGTTTATATATAATTTGTATAAAAAAAATAAAAATTAATTAAATATTATCTAAAAAAATTAAATTTTTAATAGTTATAAGCCCGGCCGATTTTTTATTTTGATTTATTTAATATCTCTTTATTAAACAAATAATTAAAATTATTAAACTGACCGCAGTTGGGTCTATTTAATATAAATAATTAGATTATTTAGTAATCTAATAAAATATCTTAATTAAATCAGTCAGATGACTGGTTTATATAGATCAATTAAATTTAGCTACTGATAATTTATAAGGGCTGGTAGGATGAAATAGCATGATGAACGAATAACTCTTCGCAAGACTAAAAATGTTAATATATTATTTTAAGATATTATTACTAATCTTTCTAATTTATAAAATATCTGCTTTTAAATAGAGATTGCGGTCTGCTTACTTAATTATTATATAACTAATATCTAAAATATAATATATATAGATTTTTTTTTGCAGACTCTGCAAAGATTGAAAAAACTAGCTTAGTTTTTATAATTATTTTTTTTATAGAGAATAGATTATTTTTTATAATAATATTATTAAAATCTCTTTTCTGTAAACTGCTTCGCGGAAAACCAAAATAATAAAAAAAATAATTTTTATTATTTTTATTTTATAGTAAAATATTATATTATTTATCTAATATTCCTGCAATAATTATTTCTAGTATATAATTTACTATTTATCAGACTATTTTTTATAATAGAATTCGAATAGTTTTCTACTAGATATTTAAATACTTTCCTGCAGTAATAAAAATTATTTTTTAATAAATATAAACAGCTTTTTTAATAAATATCAATAGTTTTTTTAGTAAATATAAACAGCTTTCTTATAATTAAAATAATAAATAGTATTAATCTTTTTTAATTTATTTTTTTAAAACTGTCTAAAATATTTTATAGTTAAGACTAGTAAAGCTATTCTTATAAAAATAAGATTTTATTTTATATAAAAAGATTTTTTTTTTAAATATCTGGTTTTTTTTTTTAATAATTTTCTTTTTTTTTTTTTATAATAAGTTTTTTTAAATAGTATCTCTTTTTCAGATACTTCTATAAATTAGTATTTACTAATTTTTTTTATATTAGTTTTTAAAATATTTTATTAGTTTTTTTTATAGGCTTAGTTTTTATAAAAACTTAGTTTTATTTTTTTTTTCTTATAAAAATCTAACTAATTTTTTTTTATAATTTATTATTCAAGCTTTATATCCGCAGGTTTTATTAATTTATTTTATTTTATTTTTTTTATATAAATTATCTGCAGAATAGATTTAGACTTAATTAACTATTTATAATATATCTTATTATTTTTTTTATTATAAAAAAATATTTTTATTATTACTACTGCTACTAGACCTGCTGCTGTTAATATTATAAATATATTTATTTTTATTATATTTACTACTATTATATTTATTTTTATTATATTTATTATTATTATTATTATTTTTTTTATATTATTATATATACCTACGAAGAATAGATTTAGTAATTAATTATAATTAATATTATTATAGCTTCTATAATTTTTATTTTTATAATTTTTAAATTCTTTTTATTTTTAGTAAATATATTTAAAATTATTTAAAACTAGTCTGCGTTCTATAAGCAGACTAATAATAATAAATAAAATATTTTATAATTTATTAAGCTGTTTATTATAGTTTAGTTTTTAGATTATAATATAATAATATCTATTATAATATTAGATTTTTTTTAAATAAAATTATAATTTTTATTTAGTTATAAACAGACTTAAATTTATAAATTTATTATATAATCTATATTATATATTAAATAATTAGATTTAAAATAACTAGCTGTTCGGGTCTAGCTCTGTAAGAATATTTTTATATTATAAACTAATTAATAGCTACTATCTAATTAGATATATAAATATTATTATAATTTTTTTTTAAAAAAACTTTTTATAATTATATTAGTAGAGAAATTAGCTAGTAGTATAATAACTATTTATTTATAAATAATAAATATTATTTTTTTATAAAATAAAATTATATTTTTATATATTCTAGCTGCTATATATTATAAATATAGACTATAATTTATATTAGAATTATAAAATATATAATTATAAATAATTTATAACTTATATTTAATCTAATTTTTTTTAATTTTTTAATTAAGTTTTTTATATTTTTATAAGATAAATTTTTTATAAATCTATAAATAATATAAGTTTTAGTAGGTTTTTAAATATTTTTTTTATTATAGTATTTCTTTTATTTTATTAGAATTTTTATAGTTTTTTTGCGGTATTGCAAATCTAGGAATATTTTTAAATAATATTTATAATTATTTAGATTTTTATTTTCTTATAAAAAATATTTTTATACATTTATTTTTTTATTATATAGTACTCGCGGAGTAAAAATATATAAAAAAAATTATAAATCTAGAGATCTATAAATAATTTTAGTTTATAAATTTATTTATTTATTTATTTATTTATATAAAATAGTTTGCGATAGTACTAATTAGAGTGGCTAACAGCCAGGTCAGGTTAGGTTAATTAGAATTTTTATACCTGACCGCCAGCTTATAATCAGATTAAGAAAATTTTTATATCTGACTGTAGTATAGTTAAAAACTAAATAATTAACTATTTTAACTATTCTTAATACTAAGATCTATCTGCTATATCTTTTTCGGTCTTAATACAGTTAAGATATATCCAGATTAAGTAATTATTAATCTAACTATCTAAACTATTATTAAAAAATATATAAAAAAAAACTTTTTAAATAAAATAAAAATAATTCAGAAAAGAAATAGTATTTTTATTATTTATATCTTTACAAAATAATAAATAAATCCTAATAGTCTTAACAGAATTCAGCTTTTTATAAATTAGTTGCTATTATAATATAGAATATAAGAAAAAATATATAATTATAGCTCTATTCAGACTATATATCTTAATTATAATATATTATATTACTAAAACTATACATTTACCCCTAATTAGGCTATTAAAAATAATTATATAGTCTTTAGTTTACTCTTTATTTTTTTAATTTTAGTTTAAATAATTTATTAATCTGGTCTTTCTATCTGTAAGAGCTGAATTATATTTTATAAATTAGATTCTTAAGTTAAATCTGTGCTATTTTACTAATATAATTTTTTTCAGTTACTGTACTTGCTAAAAACTATCTAATCAAAGACCAGATACTAAAATACTAAATTTTAAAAGATTTCTATAAAAATTTTTTACAAAGCTTTCTTATACTCTGATTTATTTTATTAAACTAAGCTTTACTTAAATAAGAATATTTTTTATTCTTCTAGGCTTTAGATATGATTCTCTATTTATAAAATAACTAGATCTAAGAAATACTGCAGATATCTACAGCAGTATATAAAAATATAATAGATTATATTTATATAAAAATATATCTATAACCAAAATAATACTATTTTTATAAAATTTTTCTACTTTTATTTTTTTATATCTACTATTTACAGAGTATTCTTAGAATTATAAATTAATTATAGTTATCTGATTTATTTTTAGAAAATAATATTAAATTTTTTTTTTTATTTTTCAGATATTTATAAACTATAATAATTCTTAAATTAAGATAAGTCTTTCAAGTCAGTTCTTTTTATTTTTTCTAAATCTTAAGATTATGTGTATTATAAAAAATTAAAAGATTATCTTATATCTATCTTTTTAAAATAAAATTTCTATCTTCTAGAATTAGTAGTAGAAGATAATTTTTTTTAGAATTTATATATATACTTAAAAACTGCTATTTATCTTCGGTCGGAAAAAGTTATTAATAATATAAAATAGTTTTCAGAAAAATATATTATTTTCTAATAGAACTTTTTATATCTATTATAAAATATATCTTTATATTTTATAATATCTAGGATTTAAAACCTTAGAAACTAGTTTCATAAACTATTATTTTTATAAGAATTATAAAAAAAAATATTATTAGTTATATTTAAACAAATAATTACTCAGATATTAAATAAAAAACTGTTATAGATATTTTTTATTTTTTTAAGATAAATCTTTTTTTAATAATTATTTTCTTCTAGACTTCTATAGTCTATAATAAACAGAATTTTTAAAATCAGATTTTATATTTTATAATTATTTATTGTTTATTATTTCGAATAGTCGAGTATATTTAATTTAAATAAATAATTAATCTTATTATTTTATTTTTCTGCCGAAAGCCAAGCTCTTCTAATTAAATATAGATTAAGAAATATTTTTTAGAATTATCTAAAAAAATATATATATAATTATTATTAAAATTCTTAAATATTAGATATATATTAATTATAATAGACTACTGGACCAGCTCTAATCAGAAAATATTTTTTATTTTAACCGGATATTTTTTAATAGAAGATATAGATTACTATAAAATTTTACTAGATTTCTAACCAGTATCTGGCTTTTATACTAGTAAGAATCTAGTTATAATTATTCTATTAGTCTTATATAAATATAATTTTTTCTGTTAGTTATTAGATATAATAACTAATAATATTAATAATAATAGTTTAATATTTAGTATAATCTTATCTAAGCTTCGGATTTAGTTTAGCCAGAGTACTCAGCTTTATAATATTTTAATTAATTCTAATCTTTTAAAGATTATTTAAAGCTAGTATTATATTTTCTGTTTTATTTATATAATTCAGCTTATAGTTAATACTTTTTTATAAAAACTTCGGATTAAGATCTTAAATAATACTATTAAATATATATAAAAAAATAATAATAACAGTCTTAAGACCTCTTCTGATATTATAAAAATTCTTAAAAAAATATATTCTAGGAGCTGTTTATAAAAAACTAATATAAATAATTTTTAGAAAGATTATTTATATTAGTTTTTTATAGACTATTTCTAAGATCTTTTTATTAACTATACTAATTCTTAATTATAGATTTAGAAAATTATATAATTTATAAATATAAGTTTTTAATATTATAAAAAGTTTCAGTTTATTTAAAGACTTAAATCTGGCTTAGTTTTTTATTTTTTTTTAATTATAAAACCTACTAGAATTTAACTTATTTTATGATTTATCAGGTACTTAAATTTTATTAATTAATTTAAAGCTTTATTTAGTACTGTAATTATAGTAATATTAATTATCTTTATTTTATTATAATTAAGTAGAAATAGATAGAGTATCTTTTTAAGTTTCTATACTTCTTTTTTTTTTATATTCTGTTTATCCAAGAATAGTAGGCCTACTGTTTATAAAATCTATAATATCTATAATAATTTTTTTAATTATTTAGATTATTCAATCAACTGACTGGTACAGAAGCAGATATTCTAAAAAAAAGATTTTTAAAAGTCTACAGAATATATATTAAAAGCTTTGAAAATACTATTATTATATCTATTAGATAAAAGGCTATATTTATATAATTATAATTATTTTAAATCCAATATTAAAGCTTAAGAAGTTTAAAAAGAATATATAGTTAGATAATAATATTAACTAGTATAAGAAATACCGAACTATTTTTAAGAAGATATTTTATTTTTATTATAATTAGAATCCGGTTATTAATATATTATTAATAATCTCCGGATTTTTATCAGGCTTAGATAAAGTTTTTTATAATATTTCTAAATATCGAAGACTTTTAACCGCAGTAAAAATATTTAAAGAACTAAAAATATATTTAAATATTAAAAATATATAATTTTTTGAAATATCTTAGTTTATACTAATATTATTCTAGATATTATAAAATATACTAATATTTTTATTTATTAAAAGTCCTATTAAGATTAGTTTTCTATTTTTTATTAAATAGCTAGAGATTTTCTTTTAGTTATAATAAATAGTATTAGTATTAAATATTTATTTAATAATTTTTAAAATATCTATTATTATTACCAAAGCTGTTTTTATTCTGATATAATTAAAGTAGTTATACTTTAAATATATACTAATTATTTTATAATTAGTAAGAAGTATAAAAATATTTTTAATAATTTTAATTCAGATTTAATTACTTTTATACTAAAAGAATAAAAAAAGAATAAGATAATTACTATCTTCTATATTAGTAAGAATAAAGATATAGATAATCTTAAAAATAATTCTAAAAATAGATTATTATTAGAATTAGAAGAACTAGATCTATTAAAATTTTTAAATATTATATATACTTAGATAGAGATAAAGGCCTGGTTTTTATAATTTTTATATTAATATAATCACTGTTCTGGACAGTATAAGAAGTAATATAAAACTATTAGTTTATTAATTAAATATTAGATATTATTTTTTTTATATTAGGTTTTATAAAAATCTTTTATAAAGTATAGTATATTTTAGAAAAAGCAGATAGAGCAGGTAGAATAAATTAACTAAATCTAAAAAATATTATTATACTATAATTAAAAATTTATTATATCTTATATATAATATATATAAGAATAATATATATATTACTAATTAACCTATAGTTAATAATCTATTTATTATATCTGATTTTCCTAACCGGTAGATATAAATAGTTAAAATAACAGTTATATCTTAATCTAATCTTAACTATACAGTTAAAAATTTTTTATATCTTAACCTAGCTATACAGTTATGGTTAGGTTAAGATTAAGATATAACAGTCAGGTTAAGCCACTCTACTTACGGTATTATATTGGTATTTCTTAATTAATAACTATCTTATATATTTTTTATATTATTATTAAATAAGAATTTATTTTTATAAGATCTTTCGCGGTAATTTTCTCTACAATAATTTATAGTATTTTGAATATATAATATTTATAAAATTAAAGCTGATATTTATTAATTTTTATAATAAATTTCTATTATTTTATTTAAAATATTTTTAGAATTATCTTATTTATTTTTAATATTATAATTATAAGATCTATCTAATTCTTATAATATTTTTAGATATTTTTTAAATATATTATAAATATTATAGTTTTTTTTAATTATATATCTTTTTGTTTAATTTCTTCTATAAGTATTTTTATTAGAATAATTAACTATTTTAATTATTTAATAAATATTATAAATACTAGATTTATCTTCGCGCTGCTATTTATAATAATTTTAATTTTTATAAAATATTTTTTATAGAGAATTAGCTATTTTTTTAGTCTTAAACTAAAATAAATTATAATTTTAACTTAATTTAAAATAAATATTATAATTCTATTTATTAATTATCTTACGAGTAGTTTAATTAATTAATAATTTTTTATTTAATAATTTATTTTTTTATAATTATAATAAATTTTTAATTTAAAGATCTCTACGGGCGCTTATAATATTAAAAAAAATTATTTTAATTTTTAAATTTTTTTTATAAAATTATTAGTTCGGATTTTTAGTTTTTAGATTTTATTTATAAAAATAGTAGATTTATAATTTTTTTTTTAAAATTTATTTATAAAATATTATATTTTATATTTAATTATATTATTAGTTTAATACTAGATATAATCTTATAAGTAATATAATAAAATCTTATTTTATTATAAAAAAAATCTATTATTTATAAATCTTCTTTTAGACCACAGAAGAAAAAATATAAAAAATAAATATAATTATATAATATTAATATTTTATATTTTATAATTAAATTTATTTTTTATTTTTTTTATTATTAAAAATAAATAAACTTTAGTTTTTTTTTATAAAATTTAATTTTAAATATTTTTAACCAGGCTTCTTACTGTTTATTTAAAAGATTTTTTAGTTATATTTTAAAAAACTTATAAAAATTAATTTATTTTTTTTATAATAAAATCCAGCTGTTTTATTTTTTTATAGATTATTTAAAATATAATTTAAATAAGCTATTATAATATATACTTTCTAATTCTTATTCTAAATATTAGTTTTTATAATTAATTTTTATTTAATAATAAATATATAGTAAATAGTATAGTTACAGATACTATATTATTTTTTATTTATAAATAGATTAATATATATATTAGTTTTTTTAAATTTTATAAAGCTAGAATTAGAGTTCTTTAAATTTTTATATAGATATTTTTTTATAATACTAATTTCTAGCTTATTTTTAAAATTTGTAATTTGTTTAAGTAACTATAGTTATTTGCGAAGTTTATAAACAGAAGTTTATATTTTTTTTATAATTAATATATAATCTTCCGCAATTATATTAAAAAAATCATTTTTAATTTAATTTTATATATTATATCTAATTATTATTTAACAGACTATTTCGTAGAATATAGATAATAAGATTATAAAAACTAATAAAATAAAATAATATAATAAATAAATAACTCTTTATAAGACTAAAAATATTAATATATTATTTTAAAATATTATTACTAATCTTTCTAATTTATAAAATATCTATTTTTAAATAGAGGTTGTAGTCTGCTTACTTAGTTATTATATAACTAATATCTAAGACATAATATATATAGATTTTCCTTCGCGGACTCCGCGAAGGTTGGAAGGGCTGGCTTAGTCCTTATATAATTAATAAAGAAATATAAAATTTATTAAATCCGAAATTACTAACTAAGTCTGTCTACTTAATTCGGTCTAGCTCTATTAATATTAAATAAATTAAGAAATTAGTAAATTTAATAATCAATTTTAATAAATTAAACTGCCTGCTATATTAGAAAGCTAAGCAGAACTACTACTAAAATTTTAAAAAATTTAATAATACTATATTAAAACTAGTCTCTTTAAGTCTATTAATTAATTTTATATTAAGTAAATAGAGTTAACATATTATATTTAATTTAAAATTTTTTTTTTAAATTCTCTAAGTTCTGCAGAACTGATTGGTCTCTACTAATCAATTAAAAAAGTAAGATCTTATTAATTAATAGCATCAGGTAAGAACTTAAATAAAAAGTTTTATTAAGATTTATATTAGATAATAGAAATTAATATATTTCAAAGCAGTAGAGCTTTTGTAAGAACTAAGCCAGCCCTTCTAATCTTCGCAGTTTCCGCGAAGGGAAATCTATATATATTATATTTTAAATATTAGTTATAATAACTAAGCAAGCAGACCGCAATCTCTATTTAAAAATAAATATCTTATAAATTAAAAAAATTAATAATAATATTTTAAAATAATATATTAATATCTTTAACTTCGCAAAGAGTTATTTATTTATTATATTATTTTATTCTATTAGTTTTTATAATCTTATTATTTATATTCTATAAAATAGTCTGTTAAATAATAACTAGATATAATATATAAAATTAAATTAAAAATAACTTTTTTAATCTAATTATAGAAGACTATATATTAATTATAAAAAAAAATTCTATATAATAAAAAAAAAATATAAACTTTTATTTATAAACTTTATAATTAAATATAATTATTTAAATAAATTATAAATCTTTAAAACAAGCTAGAAATTAATACTATAAAAAAATATTTATATAAAAATTTAAAAAACTCTGATTCTAGCTTTATAAAATCTAAAAAAACTAATATATATATTAATTTATTTATAAATAAAAAATAATATAGTATCTATAATTATATTATTTATTATATATTTATTATTAAATAAAAATTAACTATAAAAACTAATAATTAAAATAAGAATTAGATAATATATATTATAATAACCTACTTAAATTATATTTTAAATAATTTATAAAAAAATAAAATAGTTGGATTTTATTATAAAAAAAATAAACTAGTTTTTATAAATTTTTTAAAATATAGCTAGAAGATTCCGCGAATAAATAATAAAAAATCTAATTAAAAATATTTTAAGCTAAGCCTTATAAAAAAAAACTAAAATTTATTTATTTTTAATAATAAAAAAAAATAAGAACTAAATTAGATTATAAGATATAAAATAATAATATTATGTAATTATATTTATTTTTTATATTATTTTTTTCTGCAGTCTAGAAAAACATTTATAAATAATAGATTTTTTTTATAATAAAATAAGATTTTATTATACTACTTATAAGATTATATCTAGTATTAAACTAGTAATATAAATAGATAAAAAATATAATATTTTATAAATAAATTTTAAAAAAAAATTATAAATCTACTATTTTTATAAATAAAATCTAAAAACTAAAAATCTAAACTAATAATTCTGTAAGAAGAATTTAAAAATTAAAATAATTTTTTTAATATTATAAATATTTATAGAAGTCTTTAAATCAAAAACTTATTATAATTATAAAAAAATAAATTATTAAATAAAAAATTATTAGTTAATTAAACTACTTGCGAGATAACTAGCAGGTAGAATTATAATATTTATTTTAAACTAAATTAAAATTATAATTTATTTTAATTTAAGATTAAAAAAATAATTAATTCTTTATAAAAAAAATATTTTATAAAAATTAAAATTATTATAGATAGTAGTATAGAGATAAATCTAATATTTATAATATTTATTAAATAAATAAAATAATTAATTATTCCAGCAAAAATACTCGCAAAAAAAATTAAACAAAAAAATATATAATTAAAAAAAACTATAATATTTATAATATATTTAAAAAATATTCAGAAATACTATAAGAACTAGATAGATTTTATAATTATAATACTAAAAATAAATAAAACAGTTTTAAAAATATTTTAAATAAAATAGTAAAAGTTTATTATAAAATTTAATAAATATTAATTTTAGTTTTATAAATATTATATATTAAGAATACTACAGATTACTATAAAAAAATTACTATAAAAAATTTTATAAAAATAAATTTTTTTTAAATAATAATATAAAAAATATACAAAACAGCTATTAACTAAAAAATATTAGTATAATAATATAAATATAAAATTATATTTATAAAAAAAAAACTATAAGCTTATCTATATAAAGACTAGAAATTAATCTAAAAATTAATCTCTATAAGAATTCCTAATTAAAATTAGAATAAATATACAAAATATTACCCGGAAAAAAAATTTTATAAAACTATTTATAAAAAATATTTATAAAAAAATAGATCTAGTATTTTAAATTATTAATAAATATATTAGTTCTATTTGCAGATAAAAAAATAAAAACCTATAAATATATATAAACTACTATAAATTAAATAAATAAATAATAAAAAATATCTATTTATTATTATAAATTAATAAGTATATCAACTAGCTTATAAAATTTTTTAATTTATATAACTAGATTTATATAAAATCTACTATAAAATTAGAATCACGAAAGAATATAAATAAAAAATAATATTTTAAATAAAATATAAATTATTTAAATATCTAGTTATATTATTTAAACTAATTAATATATCTGCAGGATTTTAAAGTTTTATAAATTTTCTATTTGCGGAATATCTAAATAAGTTTATAATTATTTATTTTAATAATATTATAATATACTCGCAGAATCTAAAAATATATAAAATATAAATCTATAAAATACTTAAAATATTATAAAATATAAAATTATATATAAAGCTTAGTAAGTACTATTTTATAATAATAAAAATTAATTTTTTAAAATTTTTAATTAGCTGTAAAGATATATATATAAAATTAAAATATATTATAATAATTTATAATTAATCTAAACTGTAGAATATAAAAAATATATTAAAATTTATTAAATTTACAAATTAATATAAATAGTTTATTAAAAAATATTTATAAATTATAATACTAATTATAAATCTAACTAAAATATTTTATAAGAAAAAGAAAAAAAAACTAAATATAGTTTTCTAATACTAAAAGCCTGTAAGAATTTTAAAAAACTAAAAAATATATTTATAAAAAATATAATTATAATATATTTTAAAAAAAAAATTCTTGTAAATTAAAACTAATATATTAATCTTTATAATTAATAAAATATTATTATAAAAAAATTAAGAGAATTAGTAAAAGCTGATAATATTTTACTTATAAAAAATAATTTTTATAGAATAGAATTATAATATTTATAATTAAAAACTTCTTATAATTATAAAATTATTTAAAAAATAATAATACTAGTTTAAGAATATAGAATACTTGATAAAAGTAGTTATTAATTATAAAAATCTTAAATATTTTATAATTAATAAAAAATTATTATAAAGATAGATTAGATAAATATAATAACTCATAATATTTAAGTTTTTTTTAATATATAAATTAGATTTATAGAATCTAGTAAATATTTTATTATAATAATCTAATAATAAAAAAAAAACTATAGAAAAAAACTATAAAAAACTTAAAAAAATAATATTATAATAGCTAAATAATCTTTTAGATTTAAAAAAAAGTATAATTATTTTTATAAAAATTAGAATACTACTAGTAAAAAATATTACAGAAAATTTAAACTAGCTAAAATCTTATATAAAAATAATAAAAATAATTATAAAAAAAATATCTATTATAAAAATCTATTTATTAATTTTATATAAAAACTATTCTAACTACTGTAGAAAAATAATATTATAAAAAAAATATTTTAAATAAAATAAAATAAAAACTATAAAAATAGTTTTTTTTATAGAAGAAAGCATCTACAGAAAAAAAATTATTTATAATAAAATATTAATTAAAAATTACTTTATTTTATAAAAAAGTTATATATTTTAAATAATTATAAGCTAAAACTAAAGATTCTTATAAAACTATATAATAATTTTATTATAAAATATTTTATAAGAGTAAGAATCTAAAAATTAATTTTATAAAAATTTTAATAATTAAAACTAGCTAAATTTATATAAGACTACTATTATATATATAAAATATATTAAAATAAATAGATAATTTATAAAAAATAATAAAAATTATTAAAATTACTACTATCTATTATAAGATTCTAGAAAAAAGTAACTATAAATTTTATTATAAGTTTATTTATAAATATTTATAAAAATAAAAACTTACAGAAAATTTATAATAATATTATAATTATAATAGATTAGTTTAATAAAATAACTTATTTTATTTCTATTTATAAGATTTTATTAGAAAAAAAACTTATAATAATTTTTTTTAAAAAAATTTTTCGGCTATATAAAATATTTAAAAAAATAATTATAAATTATAAATTAATTTTTATAAAAAGTTTTTAGTTGGACTTTATTTATATTCTTATAATTAAATAAGATTTAAGTATAGTCTACTATCCGCAAATAAATAATTAAATAGAAAAAATAAATAATATACTAGAATAATATCTATAAAATTATATTAATTTTAAATAAAATTATTAAATAAAAATACTACTATTTGCAGAATTTTTTTATAATAATTTTTTATAAATATTAATTAAATATTTTTTATTTTTTATAATAATTATATAATATCTGCAAATAATAATACTAAATTTATAAATATTAAATAATCTTATAAAAAAACTAAAATAATATTTTTAAAAAATTAAAAAAATAAAAAAAAATAATTATAAATTTTAAGCTAGCTTATAAATACTAAAAGAATTTT
This sequence comes from Aspergillus fijiensis CBS 313.89, assembly GCF_003184825.1. Taxonomy (NCBI): domain Eukaryota; kingdom Fungi; phylum Ascomycota; class Eurotiomycetes; order Eurotiales; family Aspergillaceae; genus Aspergillus; species Aspergillus fijiensis. The sequence continues at coordinate 66,448 of NW_024469072.1, read as the reverse complement.
TATAATAAAAATTATAAGACTATTATTTTTATAATAAATTAAAAGATTTAACTATCCGCGAAGAACTTACTATAAAAAAAATTAAATAAAAAATTAGATTAGTATTACCATAGACTATTTTATATAATTTAAAAAATATATAAATAAATCTATAAATTAAAATTATTTATAGATTTTTAGATTTATAATATTTTTTATATATTTCTATTCTACGAGTATTATATAATAGAAAAAATAAATTTATAAAAATATTTTTTATAAAAAAATAAAAGTTTAAATAATTATAAATATTATTTAAAAATATTATTAAATTTGCAATACTATAAAAAAACTATAGAAATTATAATAAAATAGAAAAAATATTATAATAAAAAAAATATTTAGAAATCTGTTGTAAATCTATATTATTTATAAATTTATAAAAAATTTATCTCTTAGAAATATAAAAAACTTAATTAAAAAATAAAAAAAAATTAAACTAAATATAAACTATAAAGTATTTATAATTATATATTTTATAATCTTAATATAAATTATAATATATATTTATAATATATAATAGCCGGAATATATAAAAATATAGTTCTATTTTATAAAAAAATAATATTTATTATTTATATATAGATAATTATTATACTACTAACTAATATTTTTATTAATATAATTATAAAAGATTTTTTTAAAAAAAAATATAATAAAATTTATATATTTAGTTAGACAGCAGCTGCCGGCTAATTTATAATATAAAAATATTTTTATAAAATTAAATTTAAACAGCTAGCTGTCTTAAATTTAATTATTTAATATATAATATAAATTATATAACAGACTCGCAGATTTAAATCTACTTATAATTAAATAAAAACTATAATTTTATTTAAAAAAAAATCTAATATTATAATAAATACTATTATATTATAATCTAAAAACTAGACTATAATAAATAGTTTAATAAATTATAAGATATTTTATTTATTATTATTAGTTTATTTATAAGACATAAATTAGTTTTAAACAGCTTTAAATATATCTACTAAAAATAAAAATAATTTAAAAATTATAAAAATAAAAATTATAAAAATTATAATTATATTAATTATAATTAATTACTAAATCCGCCTCCCGCGGGTATATATAATAATAAAAAAAAATAATAATAACAGCAGCAGATATAATAAAAATAAATATAATAATAATAAATATAATAAAAATAAATATACTTATAATATTAATAGCAGCAGGTCTAGTAATAATAATAATAATAAAAATATTTTTTTTATAATAAAAAAAAATAAAATATATTATAAATAATTAACTAAATTTAAATTTATTATACAGATAATTTATATAAAAAGAAATAAAATAAAATAAATTAATAAAACCTGCGGATATAGAGCTTAAATAATAAATTATAAAAAAAAATTAATTAAGCTTTCGCGGGGAAAAAAAAATAAAACTAAATTCTTATAAAAACTAAATCTATAAGAAAAACCAATAAGATAATTTTTAAATAGAAGTATAAAAAATAATATAATAAATTATAATACTCAGGCAAAAAGCTCTAAAATATCTTAATCAAAAAACTAAAAAATTTTAAATAACTAATTTTAAGCTAAATCTAATTTGGAAATATTTTATCTACCGAATAAACTAATTAAACCGGCAGATTTTAAAACAAAAAATTAATTAAAGTATTAAATTCTTTAAAATTATTTATAAGAATTTGATTTATTTATTATCTAGAATAAATAAAAAGAGATATATTAGTTATTTTTATTATTTTTATTTAAAATTTTATTTAAAATAAGTTTTAATTTTTAAAACAGATGTTTTATAATTAATTATTAATATAATTATTTATATAATTAATTAATATAAAATAATATCTAAGTAATTCTCTTTAAACCAAAACTAGAATCTTAGTAGATTTCTAAACTAGACTAGCTAAAAGAAGATTAATATTAATTTCTTTTCTATTTATTAATTTAAGCAGAAGCTATTTGCGGAAAGAACTAAAGCTCTAATTATTTTTAAAATAAAATATTTATTAATTAATTCAGATCTTTTTTTATTTATTTGGCCTAAAACAATAAAAATAGTTATTTATATTTTAAATAGAATACCAAACAAAGAGCTTAATTAAAAAATTTTATATACAACTATTTAGAAAAGCCTTTTACAGAGATTTTTATAATTATTTAAAAAACCAGTTTTTTTTATTTAAAAAAATATAAATTCTATACTTATACCCGAATTAGTAATCTTTTTTAAAAAAAATAAGCTAGAATCTAAAGTTCTAATTAGTTTTCTAGTTAAATATAAAGTCTTAAATATTTAATATATATAAACTCTAATGCTAAAATATATTATATCAGCATATAATATTATTTTTAATAAAAAAACTAATTATAAATAAACTTCTAAATTAGAAAGTATATTAACAGATTAATAATTTATTCAGTTGGTTGATACTATTCAGTTTTGTAAGAACTGAGCCAGCTCTTCCAACCTTCGCAGTTTCCGCGAAGGGAAATCTATATATATATTATATTTTAAATATTAGTTATAATAACTAAGCAAGCAGACTATAATCTTTATTTAAAAACAGACATCTTATAAATTAGAAAGATTAGTAATAATATCTTAAAATAATATATTAATATCTTTAACTACGCGAAGAATTATTTATTTATTATATTATTTTATTCTATTAGTTTTTATAATCTTATTATTTATATTCTGCGAAATAGTCTGTTAAATAATAATTAAATATAATATATAAAGCTAAACTAGAAGTAACTTTTCTAATCTAATTATAGAAAACTATATATTAACTACAAAAAAAATTTTATATAATAAAAAAAAAATATAAACTTTTATTTATAGATTTTATAAATAACTATAGTTATTTAAATAGATCGCGAATCTTTAAAACAAGCTAAAAATTAATATTATAAAAAAATATTTATATAAAAATCTAAAGAATTCTGATTCTAATTTTATAAAGTCTAAAAAAACTAATATATATATTAATTTATTTATAAATAAGAAATAATATAATATCTATAATTAAATTATTTATTATATATTTATTACTAAATAAAAATTAACTATAAAAATTAATAACTAGAATAAAAATTAGAAAATATATATTATAGTAATTTATTTAAATTATATTTTAAATAATCTTTAAAAAAATAAAACAGCCGGATTTTATTATAAAAAAAAATAGACTAGTTTTTATAAGTTTTTTAAGATATAGTTAAAAAATCCTATAAATAAACAGTAAAAGATCTAATTAAAAATATTTAAAATTAAGTTTTATAAAAAAAAACTAAAGTTTATTTATCTCTAATAGTAGAAAAAAATAAAAACTAAATTAGATTATAAAATATAAAATATTAATATTATATAATTATATTTATTTTTTATATTATTTTCTTCTACAGTTTAAAAAAAGATTTATAAATATTAAATTTTTTTTATAATAAAATAAAATCTTATTATACTACTTATAAGATTATACCTAGTATTAAACTAATAATATAAATAGATAAAAAATATAGTATTTTATAAATAAACTTTAAAAAAAAGTTATAAACTTATTATTTCTATAAATAGAATCCGAAAATTAAAAATCTAAACTAATAATTTTATAAAAAAAATTTAAAAACTAAAATAATTTTTTTTAATATTATAAGTATTTATAGAGGCCTTTAGATTAAAAACTTATTATAATTATAAAAAAATAGATTATTAAATAAAAAATTATTAATTAACTAAACTACTCGCGAGATAATTAATAAATAGAATTATAATATTTATTTTAGACTAAATTAAAATTATAATTTATTCTAGTTTAAGATTAAGAAAATAGCTAATTCTTTATAAAAAAAATATTTTATAAAAATCAAAATTATTATAAATAATAATATAAAAATAAATCTAATATTTATAATATTTATTAAATAAATAGAATAATTAATTATTCCAATAAAAATACTCGCAGAAAAGATTAAATAAAAAAACATATAATTAAAAAAAATTATAATATTTATAGTATATTTAGAAAATATTTAAAAATATTATAAAAACTAAACAGATCTTATAATTATAATATTAGAAATAAAGAAAATAGTTTTAAAAATATTTTAAATAAAATAATAAAAACCTATTATAAAATTTAATAAATATTAATTTTAGTTTTATAAATATTATATATTTAGAGTACTATAAATTATTATAAAAAAATTATTATAAAAAATCTTATAAAAGCAAATTTTTATTTAATAATAATATAAAAAATATATAAAATAATTATTAATTAAAAAATACTAGTATAATACCGCAAGTATAAGATTATATTTATAAAAAAAAAAACTATAAGCTTATTTATATAAAGATTAAAAATTAATTTAAAAATTAATCTCTATAAGAATTTTTAACTAAAACTAAAATAAATATATAAAATATTATTTGTAAAAAAAATATTTTATAAAACTATTTATAAAAAATATTTCTAAAAAAATAAATTTAATATTTTAAATTATTAATAAATATACCGGTTCTATTCGCAGATAAAAAAAATAAAAATCTATAAATATATATAAACTACTATAAGTTAAATAAATAAATAATAAAAAATATCTATTTATTATTATAAATTAAAAAATATATTAACCAGCTTGCAGAAGCTTTTTAATTTATATAACTAAATTTATATAAAATCTATTATAAAATTAAAATTATAAAAAAATACAAATAAAAAATAATTTTTTAAATAAAATATAAACTATTTAAGTATTTAGTTATATTATTTAAACTAACTAATATATCTGCAGGATTTTTAAATTTTATAAATTTTCTATTCGCGGAATATCTGAACAATGTTATAATTATTTATCTAAATAATATTATAATATATTTATAGAATTTAAAAATATATAAAATATAAATCTATAAAGTATTAAAAATATTATAAAATATAAAATTATATATAAAGCTTAGTAAATACTATTTTATAATAATAAAAATTAACTTTCTAGAATTTTTAATTAACTATAAAGATATATATATAAAACCGGAATATATTATAATAATTTATAATTAATTTAAGCCGGAAAATATAAAAAATATATTAAAGTTTATTAAATTTATAAATTAATATAAATAATTTATTAAAAAATACTTACAAATTATAATATTAATTATAAATCTAATTAAAACATCTTATAAGAAGAAAAAAAAATTAAATATAATTTTTTAATATTAAAAATCTGCAAAAGTTTTAAGAAGCTAAAAAATATATTTATAAAAAATATAATTATAATATATTTTAAAAAAAAATTCTTATAGATTAAAACTAAGATATCAGTTTTTATAATTAATAAAAGTTAATAATATTCTACTCGTAAAAAATAATTTCTATAAAATAAAATTATAATATTTATAATTAAAAGTTTCTTGTAATTATAAAATTATTTAAAAAATAATAATACTAGTTTAAGAATATAAAGTTCCCGGTAGAAATAATTATTAATTATAAAATTTTAAATATTTTATAATTAATAAAAAATTATTATAAAAATAAATTAGATAAGTATAACAACTTGTAATATTTAAATTTTTCTAATATATAAATCAGATTTGCAGAACCTAGCAGACGTTTTATTATAATAATCTAATTATAAGAAAAAAACTATAGAAAAAAACTATAAAAAATTTAAAAAAATAGTATTATAACAGCTGAATAATCTCTTAAATCTAGAAAAAAGTATAATTATTTTTATAAAAATTAAAATATTACTAGTAAAAAATATTCTAAAGAATCTAAACTGGCTAAAATCTTATATAAAAATAGTATAAATAATTATAAAAAAAATATATATTATAAAAATTTATTTTTTAATTATATATAAAAACTACTTCAACTACTACAGAAGAATAATTATATAAAAAAATATTTTAAATAAAATAAAATAAAAACAGCAGAAATAGTTTTTTTTATAAAAAAAATATCTATAAAAAAAGAATTATTTATAATAAAATATTAGTTAGAAATTATTTTATTTTATAGAAAAATTATATATTCTAAATAACTACCAGCTAAGACTAAAGATTTTTATAAAATTATATAATAATTCTATTATAAAATACTTTATAAGAATAAGAATCTAATAATTAATTTTATAAAAATTTTAATAGCTAGAATTAACTAAATTTATATAAAACTACTATTATTTATATAAAATATATTAAAATAAATAAATAATTTATAAAAAATAATAAAAATTATTAGAACTATTATTATTCGCTGTAAGATTCTGAAAAAAATAATTATAAATTTTATTATAAATTTATTTATAAGTATTTATAAAGATATAAACTTATAAAAAATTTATAATAGTATTATAATTATAATAGATTAATTTAGTAAAATAGCTTATTTTATTTTTATTTATAAGATTTTATTAAAAAAAAAACTTATAATAATCTTTTTTAAAAAAATTTTCCAACTATATAAAATATCTAGAAAAATAATTCTAAATTATAAATTAGTTTTTATAAAAAATTTTTAATTAGATTTTATTTATATTTTTATAATTAAATAAGACTTAAATATAGCCTACTATCCACAAATAAATAATTAAATAAAAAAAATAAATAATATACTAAAATAATATCTATACAACTATATTAATTTTAAATAAAATAATTAAATAAAAATATTATTATTTATAGAATTTATTTATAATAATTTTTTATAAATATTAATTAAATATTTTTTATTTTTTATAATAACTATATAATATCTGTAAATAATAATATTAAATTTATAAGTACTAAATAATCCGGTAAAAAAATTAGAATAATATTTTTAAAAAATTAAAAAAATAAAAAAAAAGATAGTTATAAATTTTAAGCTAGTTTATAAATACTAAAAAAACTTTTATAATAAAAACTATAAGACTACTATTTTTATAATAAATTAAAAAATTTAGCTATTTATAAAAAACTTATTATAAAAAAAATTAAATAAAAAATTAGATTAGTACTATTATAAACTATTTTATATAATTAAAAAAATAAATAAATAGATTTATAAACTAAAGTTATTTAGAAATCTTTAGATTTATAATATTTTTATATATTTTTACTTTGTAAGTATTATATAATAGAAAAAATAAATTTATAAAAATATTTTTTATAAAAAAATAAAAATCTAGATAACTGTAAATGTTATTTAGAAATATTATTAGATTTATAATATTATAAAAAAACTATAAAAATTCTAATAAAAGAAAAAAAATATTATAATAAAAAAAATACTTAAAAATCTATTATAAATTTATACTATTTATAGATTTATAAAAAATTTGCTTTATAAAAATATAAAAAACTTAACTAAAAAATTAAAAAAAAACTAGATTAAATATAAATTACAAACTATCCGCGATTATATACTTTATAATTCTAATATAAATTATAATATATATTTATAATATACAGCAGCCGGAATATATATAAATATAATTCTATTTTATAAAAAAATAATATTTATTATTTATATATAAATAATTATTATATTAGTAGCTAATTCTTTTATAAATATAATTATAAAAGACTTTTTTAAAAAAAAATTATAATAATATTTATATATTTAATTAAATAACAGCTGCTAGTTAGTTTATAATATAAAAATATTCTTATAAAATTAAATCTAAATAGCCAGCTATTTTAAATCTAATTATTTAATATATAATATAAATTATATAATAAGCTTGCAGATCTAAGTCTATTTATAACTAAATAAAAACTATAATTTTATTTAAAAAAAAATCTAATATTATAGCGGGTGCTGCTATATTATAATTTAAAAACTAAATTATAACTAATAGCTTAATAAATTATAAAATATATTATTTATTATTATTAGTCTGTTTATAGAATATAGATTAGTTCTAAATAATTTTAAATATATCTACTAAAAATAAAAAAAGTCTAAAAATTATAAAAATAAAAGCTATAAAAACTATAATAATATTAATTATAATTAACTACTAAATCCGTTCTCTGCAGATATATATAATAATATAAAAAAAATAATAATAGTAGTAATAAATATAATAAAAATAAATATAATAATAATAAATATAATAAAAATAAATATACTTATAGTATTAGCAGCAGCGGGCCTAGTAATAATAATAATAATAGAAATATTCTTCTTTATAATAAAAAAAATAATAAGATATACTATAAATAATTAGCTAAGTTCAAATTTATTTTATAAATAACTTATATAAAAAAAATAAAATAAAATAAACTAATAAAACCTATAGATATAAAGCTCGAATAATAAACTATAAAAAAAAATTAATTAAATTTTTGTAGAAAAAAAAAATAAAATTAAGTTTTTATAAGAACTAGATCTATTGTCGCTTCTGGTTTGGTATTTTAAAAACTACTATAAAAAAAGAATTATTAAATTCTAATTTATAAAAATATCTAAAAAAGAAATATTATATAAAAAAACTTACTATAAAAAAAAAGAAAAAAAAAAAAAAAAGAGTTATAAAAAAAAAAACCCAGAAGTCTAGAAAAAAAAAAATCTTTTTATATAAAAAAAAATCTTATTTTTATAAGAATAGCTTTACTAGTCTTAACTATAAAATATTTTAGAAAATTTAAAAAAATAAATTAAAAAAAATTAATATTATTTATTATTTTAACCGCGGGAGAGCTGTTTATATTTATTAAGAAAACTATTTATATTTACTAAAAAAGCTATTTATATTTATTAAAAAAAAACTTTTATTATTATAGAAAAATACTAAGTATCTAATAGAAAACTATTCGAATTCTATTATAAAAAATAGTCTAATAAATAGTAGACTATATATTAAAAGCAACCGTCGCGGAAATACTAAATAAATAATATAATATTCTACTATAAAAAACAGTTTGGTAAATAATAGATTATATACTAAAAATAACTATTACGGAAATATTAGATAAGTAATATAATATTCTATTATAAATAAAAATAACAAAACTATTTTTTCTATTATTTTAATTTTTTTATAAAGTAATTTATAAAAAAAAGATTTTAATAATATTATTATAAAAAATAATCTATTCTCTGTAAGAAAAAGAAAGTAGTTATAAAAATTAAACTAGTTCTTTTAATTTTTACAGTTTCTATAAAGTAAAATCTATATATATATTATATCTTAGATATTAGTTATAATAACTAAGCAAGCAGACTATAATCTTTATTTAAAAATAAATACTTTATAAATTAGAAAGTTTAGTAATAATATCTTAAGATAATATATTAATATCTTTAACTATACAAAGAGTTATTTGTTCATTATGCTATTTCATCCTACCAGCCCTTATAAGTTTAAATAATCAGATATTAAATTATTTAATTAGAAAATAGCTTAAGTAGATGATTTAAATATTAAAAATCTTTTTAAACTAAAATAATATAATCTAGAGGAATTATATAATCTAAAAGATAAAGTACTAAAGAAAGAATAATCTTAATTATATAATTTTATACAATTTTTAAAAAATCTAGTTCCTAAAGATCTACTATTAATTTTAGATTATTTATTATCTTACTATCTATAGTTCTCATTAATAATTTTTCTATTAATTAAAAAATTATTAATAAAATTAATTTTTTTAATATTAAAGTAATTAGAGGATTAAAATACTACTAATTAAAGTTATTTAATAAAAAAAACTATACTAAAAAAAAACTAGTCTTATAAATTATCTAAATAATAATTAAATATATTAATAAAAAGAAAATTTTAAATATTAATAAAAATCAGCTTTTACCATCTTCTACTAACTAGAAAAAATTGATAAGTTATCTATATTTATTCTACTTTATTTAAGCTTTAAAAATAGAATTTAATTAATTTAATATTTTAGGCACCTAGATTATATATTTAATATATAATATAAAAAATAAGAAAATCCTTCTACTAAAATAAATATAAAGCTATAAAATTAATAATAAAGATTATCTAAATGGTTTTAAAGTCTGTATATATATATAGAATAATTTATAGACTTCTAATTAGTTAAAAATATATACTAATATATTTATAGCTAGATTTATAAAAATTATTTTAATTTTAATTACTATATTTAATCTAAAAATATACAAGTTAGATGCTGTTATTATTTTTTTAATAGTTCTATTAAAAAAAGATTTATATAGATTTATTTTTTGGATTAGAAAATAAACAAATAGTTTATCTTTTATAGAAAGTTTTATATAAACTAAGATAATTTTTACTTCTATAGCAAAAAATATTTAGAACAAAACTTAAAGTTCTAAGACTTAGTTTTATTAATAAAAATTAATATATTTATATTCATAAATATCTGATTTTATTAATTTTTATAAATAATATGATTTGTACGTTCTACTAATTAAATCATAAAGAATTTAATAAATTTAAGTAAAAATAAATAATATTATTTAATATAAAGAATCTTCGTAAAGTTATATCATTTTTAAATATCCAGATATTATATAATTATTAAAATAGAAAACTATAGATTAAATAATTAACTTATATTAATAAGATTGTTAATAAATTTAATTTAGAATTTGTATAAAGTCTTAAATCTTTATTTTTTATAAAAAAATTAATTAAGAATCTACTCTTTAAAACCTCAGCTAATTAAATTTATAAATTTTAGCAGAAAATAAAGTTGGTTTTATATTTAATAATTTAAATTGAATTTAATATAGCTAAATTATATTAGCTGCTCGCCGAACATCTGACTAATTCAAATTCTAAGTATTTTAAAATAATAGATTATCTGATTTTTTATTTAAAAAAAATAAAAAATCTGATTATTAAATATAATCCTAGTCTAACACAGACAGTTTTTTATATAGTTAATAATATTAGTTTCGGCGATAATTCAGATTATACTAGCTTAATAAAATATAAAATATTTATTTATTTAATAAACCAATTAATTATCTAAATAAAAAATAATATTATATAATTTTTTTAATAATTAAAATAGAATTATCAGCTCTAACTGCCTCAGCCAAACAACTATTTTAATAAAAATAATTTTTATACAGATAGAATTTAACTCTAAATATTATTTTTTAACATTATATAATAATTTTTAAATAGTTTAGATATTAACTAATCCTATCTTTTTTTTAGACTAACTTAAAATATATTAATATAGCTAATTATTAGCTTAGATAGAAAGCTCTAAATAAGACTATTAATATTTATTAGATTTTAACTAATAAAATAAGAATAGATAATCTGACTAAATAACTTATTATATAATACTATTACTACTTTATTTAATAACATAATATAATAAGAATTTAATATTTATTTCTTTTTTATTTTGGTAATATATTTATTTTTTTATTTATTTGTTTATTTATTTTAGTTTTAATAAAACTATATAGTTCTTTAAAACTATAGAAGTATATTAGATTAGCAGATTATCTGGATATTAAAATTCTAAATCCTAGTTTTTTTAATTTAGCTATTTAAATAAGAATTATTATTCTAGTTTATTTTATTTATTCTATTTCTGTATTCTTTTTTTTATATTTATTAAATATCTCAACTTTTTAATTCAGAAAATTAGTAGATAAAGAAATTTGGTTTAAATAGTCTATTATTTTCTATTATTCTTCTGAATTAGTTTAATTAGTTTTATTAATTTTAGTATATATTAAATTTATCATTCTGTTTCTTTTCTTATTCATCTGATTTTTGATTTTTTTTTAATTTCTTGATTTTTTATTTTAAACTTACTTACACCTCACGTTTATACATAATTTGTATGGAAAAGTGAAAGTTAATTAAATATTATCTGAAAGAACCAAACCTCCAACAATTATTTATAAAAAATATTTATAAAAAAATAAATTTAGTATTTTAAATTATTAATAAGTATATCAGTTTTATTTACAGATAAAAAAGATAGAAATATATAAGTATATATAAATTACCACAAATTAAATAAATAAATAATAAAAAATATTTATTTATTATTATATATTAATAAGTATATCAACTAGCTTATAAAAATCTTTTAGTTTATACAGCTAAACTTACGCAAGATCTACTATAAAATTAAAATTATAAAAAAATATAAATAAAAAATAGTATTTTGAATAAAATATAAAGTATTTAAATATCTAATTATATTATTTAAGCTAACTAATATACCCGCAGAATTTTAAAATTTTATAAATTTTCTATTTATAAAATATTTAAATAATTTTATAATTTTTTATCTAAATAATATTATAATATACTTATAAGATTTAGAAATATATAAAATATAAATCTGCAAAATACTAAAAATATTATAAGATATAAGGTTATATATAAAGCTTACTAAATATTATTTTATAATAATAAAAATTAACTTTTTATAATTCTTAATTAATTAGAAAAATATATATATAGAATCGGGGTATATTACAACAATTTATAATTAATCTAAACTATAGAATATAAAACATATACTAAGATTTATTAAATTTATAAATTAGTATAAAGAGTTTATTAAATAATACTTATAAATTATAATATTAATTACAAACTTAATTAAAATATTTTATAAAAAAAAGAAAAAAATAACTAAATATAGTTTTCTAATATTAAAAGCCTATAAAAATTTTAAAAAATCAAAAAATATATTTATAAACAATATAATTATAGTATATTTTAAAAAAAATTCTTATAAATTAAAACTAATATATTAAATTTTATAATTAGTAGAATATTATTATTAAAAAATTAAGAAAATTAGTAAAAGCCAATAATATTTTATTTATAGAAAATAATTCCTATAAAATAGAATTATAATATTTATAATTAAAATTTTTCATAATTATAAAATTATTTAAAAAATAGTAATACTAGCTTAAAAATAGAGAATATCTAATAAAAGTAGTTATTAATTATAAAAATCTTAAATATTTTGTAACTAATAAAAAATTATTATAAAAATAGATTAAATAAATATAATAACTTGTAGTATTTAAGTTTTTTTAATATATAGATTAGACTTATAGAATCCAGTAGACGTCTTATTATAATAATCTAACTATAAAAAACTTAAAAAAATAATATTATAATAGCTAAATAATTTCTTAGATTTAAAAAAAAGTATAGTTCTTTTTATAAGAATTAGAATACTACTAGTAAAAAATATTACAGAAAATTCAGACTAGCTGGAATCTTATAAAAAAATAATAAAAATAATTAAAAAAATATATATATATTATAAAAATCTGTTTATTAATTTTATATAGAAGCTATTTTAACTACTTATTTAAACTACTATAAAAAATAATCTTATAAAAAAATATTTTAAGTAAAATAAAATAAGAACCATAAAAGCAGCTTTTTTTATAGAAGAAAATACCCGCAGAAAAAAAATTATTTATAATAAAATATTAATTAAAAATTATTTTATTTCATAAAAAAATTATATATTCCGGATTACTATTAGCTCAGACTAAAAATTCTTATAAAATTATATAATAATCTTATTATAAAATATTTTACAAAAGTAAGAATCTAAAAATTAGTTTTATAAAAATTTTAATAGTTAGAACTAGTTAAATTTATATAAAACTATTATTATATATATAAAATATATTAAAATAAACAGATAATTTATAAAAAATAATAAAATCTATTAAAACTACTATTATCTACTGTAAGATTCTAAACGAAATAATTATAAATTTTATTATAAATTTTATTATAAATTTATTTATAAGTATCTATAAAAATAAAAACTTACAGAAAATTTATAATAATATTATAATTATAATAAATTAGTTTAGTAAAATAGTTTATTTAATTTTTATTTATAAAATATTATTAGAAAAAGAACTTGCAATAATCTTTCTTAAAAAAATTTTCTAAATATATAAAATATTTAGAAAAATAATTATAAATCGCGGATTAGTTTTCGCAAAAGATTTCTAGTTAAATTTTATTTATATTCTTATAATTAAATAAGATTTAAGTATAGTCTATTACCTATAAATAAATAGTTAAATAGAAAGAATAAATAATATACTAAAATAATATCTATAAAATTATATCAACTTTAAATAAAATAATTAAATAAAAATATTATTACTTACAGAATTTATTTATAATAATTTTTTATAAGTATTACTTAAATATTTTTTATTTTTTATAATAACTGTATAATATCCGAAAATAATAATACTATACTTACAAATATTAAATAATTATATAAAAAAATTAAAATAATATTTTTAGAAAATAAAAAAAATAAAAAAAATAGTTATAAATCTTAAACTAACTTGTAAATATTAAAAAGATTTTTATAATAAAAACTATAAGACTACTGTTTTTATAGTAAACTAGAAAATTTAACTATCTACAAAAAATTTATTATAAAAAAAATTAAATAAAAAATTAAATTAGTACTACTGCGGATTATTTTATATAATTAAAAAAATAAATAAATAAGTTTATAAACTAGAATTATTTATAGATTTTTAGATTTATAATATTTTTTATATATCTCTGTTCCGCGAGTATTATATAATAGAAGAAATAAATTTATAAGAATATTTTTTATAAAAAAATAAAAATCTAAATAACTATAAATACTATTTAAAAGTATTACTAGATTTATAATACTGTAAAAAAACTATAAAAATTATAGTAAAATAGAAAAAAATATTATAATAAAAAAATACTTAAAAACCTGCTATAAATCTATATTATTTATAGATTTATAAAAAATTTAATTAAAAAACTAAAAAAAATCAGATTAAGTATAAATTATATATTATTTACAACTATATATTTTATAATTTTAATATAAATTATAGTATATATTTATTGTAAGGACTGAGCCAGTCCTTCCAACCTTCGCGGTTTCCGCGAAGGGAAATCTATATATATCATATCTTAGATATTAGTCATGTGATGACTAAGCAAGCAGATTATAATTCTTATTTAGAAATAGATATCTTGCGAATTAAAAAAATTAATAATAATATTTTAAGATAATAGATTAATATTTTTAATTTTATAAAAAGTTATTTATTTATTATATTATTTTATTTTATTAATTTTTATAATCTTATTGCTTATATCCTATAAAATAGCCTGTTAAATAATAATTAAATATAATATATAAAGCTAAATTAAAAATAATTTTTTAAATCTAATTATAAAAAACTATATATTAATTATAAAAAAAGAATTTTATATAATAGAAAAAAATATATAAACTTTTATTTATAAACTCCGCGAATAACTATAATTATTTAAATAAATTATAAATTTTTAAAACAAGCTAGAAATCAGTACCGCAAAAAAATATCTATATAAAAATCTAAAAAATTTTAATTTTAGTTTTATAAAGTTTAAGAAAACTAGTATATATATTAATCCGCTTATAAATAAAAAATAATATAATATTTATAATTATACTATTTATTATATATTTATTACCAGACAAAAATTAACTATAAAAACTAATAATTAAAATAAAAACTAGAAAGTATATATTATAGTAGCCTATCTAGATTATATTTTAAATAATTTATAAAGAAATAAAATAATTAGATTCTATTATAAAAAAAATAAACTAGTTTTTATAAGTTTTTTAAAATATAGCTAGAAAGTTTTATAAATAGACGGTAAAAGACTTGATTAAAAATATTTAAAATTAAGTTTTATAAAAAAAATTAGAGTTTATTTATTTTTAATAATAAAAAAAAATAAGTACTAAATTAAATTATAAAATATAAAATATTAATATTATATAATTATATTTATTTTTTATATTATTTTCTTTTGCAGTCTAAAAAAAGATTTATAAATAATAGATTTTTTTTATAATAAAATAAAATCTTATTATACTACTTACAAGATTATACCTAATATTAAACTAGTAATATAAATAAATAAAAAATATAATATTTTAGAAATAGATTTTAAAAAAAAATTACAGATTTATTATTCTTATAAATAAAATCTAAAAACTAAAAATCTAAACTAATAATTTTACAAATAAAATTTAAAAACTAAAGTAACTTTTTTTAATATTATAAATATCTGTAAAAACTCTCGGATTAAAAACTTATTATAATTATAAAAAAATAAATTATTAAATAAAAAATTATTAATAAATTAAACTACTTATAAGATAACTAGTAGATAGAATTATAATATTTATTTTAGATTAAATTAAAATTATAATCTATTTTAATTTAAAATTAAGAAAATAGCTGATTTTCTATAAAAAGAATATCTTATAAAAATAAAGATTATTATAAATAATAATATAAAGATAAATCTAATATCTATAATATTTATTAAATAAATAAAATAACTAATTATTCCGGCGAAAATACTCGCGGAAGAAGTTAAATAAAAAAATATATAATTAAAAAAAATTATAATATTTATAGTATATTTAAAGAATATCTAGAAATACTATAAGAATTAGATAAGTCTTATAATTATAATATTAAAAATAAACAAAATAATTCTAAAAATATTTTAAATAAAATAATAAAAATTTATTATAAAATTTAATAAATATTAGTTTTAGTTCTATAAATATTATATATTAAAAATATTATAAATTATCGTAATAAAAATCACCGCAAAGAATTTTATAAAAATAAATTTTTATTTAGTAATAATATAAAAAATATATAAAACAGCTACTAACTAAAAGATATTAATATAGTATTATAAATATAAAATTATATTTATAAAAAAAAAACTATAAGCTTATTTATATAAAGACCAGTAATTAATTTAAAAATTAATTTTTATAAAAATTTGCGACTGAAGTTAAAGCAAGTATATAAAATATTACTTATAAAAAAAATTTTTTAAAATTATTTATAAAAAATACTTATAAAAAAGTAGATTAAGTATTTTAAATTATTAATAAATATATTAATTTTATTTGCAGAGAAGAAAAATAAAAGCCTATAAATAAATATAAACTACTATAAATTATATAAATAAATAGTAAAAAATATCTATTTATTACTATAAATTAATAAATATATTAATCAGCTTGCAAAAACTCTTTGATTTATATAGCTAGATTTATATAAGATCTACTACAAAATTAAGATTATAGAAGAATATAAATAAAAAATAATATTTTAAATAAAATATGAATTATTTAAGTATTTAATTATATTATTTAGACTAACTAACACACCTGTCAAGGAGCGGGCTGGCGTCTGGTTCTTAATCGGGCGGGGTGGTAGAAATAACAGCTCTAGCTGGCTAATTCTTTATAATAATTTTTTAGATTTTTTACTAGCTATTAGATTAGGCTATTTTTAGATTTATAGGTAAGATATAGCTCGAAAAACTATAATAAGATTAAAAATTAATAAAAGATTAAAAAAATTATAAATTATATATAAAGTAGTTAGATTGCCGGAATTAATTAAATTAATTAGATTAAATAGATTAATCTAATTAATAGAATTAAATAGATTAAGCAGATTAAACAGATAGATTAAATATTCTAAATTTATATTATAATAGTATGTTTTTTTTTAAAGCTGAGCTCTGTCGAGATATAGAATATAGTTTATTAAAATAATAATAATAAAAATTTTTAATAATTTAGTAGATATTTTTTAAATACTCAGCTAGTTCAGCTGTTAAATTCAGATATCTAATTTATTTTATAATATATATTAGTTAAAGGCAACTATAATTTTTATAATTTTATATAAAATTTAAAATATTTTTATTTTGTTATTTTTTTAGTTTATTTATCTTTATATATAGTAGTAGAAATTAATATTAGCCTAAAACTAATTTTTTACTAGCAGAAATAAGCAGACTGGTATTAAATATAAAATATATTTTTATACTAAAAAATAAGACTAGTTAATAAATATATAAGCTAATAATCTTTTTAATTTTATATAATTTTAAAATATTTTAGTTAAGCTTTTTATTAGATTTTAATATTTTAATATTATAAATATTTAATTATATTTTCTAATTTTCTTAGAATTTTCTTGCGGGCTTGTATTATTGGTTTATTTATTTTATATATTAAACTTAAATAGTAGATATTTTTATTTTAGTAAATTTAGTAATAGCTTATATTTTTATAGCAAACTAGTCTGCGTTTCTGGCAGCTGGACTATTTAAAATAATAATAGGTTTAAAATCTATATAAAAATAAAATTTATAATTGATAAAGAATAGAATAATTTTAATAATATTAAAATAAATTATATTTAGTATAAATTTAGTTAAAAAAAGTTATTAGCTTTAATTATCTTATAAATAGTTTATATAAATATAGAAAGATTATTTAAATATTATATTAATTTTTTTAGTTTAGCTGTTAGTTTCTGAATAGTAAGTTATAGAAAGTTTACTAGTAATATTAAATTATTAAATTAGATATTTTTAAAACTTAGAAATAAACTAGAATTTTTTATCTAAAAAAATAGATTATAGTAGACTATATAATTTTTATATATACTAAATATATAATATTATAACAGCGGCAGTATTAGTAGTTAAGTTATAGAAAATTAAATATTTTATTTTTATTTAATAGTTAATAATTATTAAAATAATATTATAACTTTGGCTTTTAAATAGAGATATAATAAAATCTATAAATATATTCTATTATATTTACTTAAATACTAATAAGAATTTTAAAATTTTTTATTTTATTTCTTAAATAAAATTATTTTTTGACAGATATAGCAGTTCTTTATTTATTATTTTATATATTAATAAATATGAGACTAGTAGTATTCTTAAACTAAAAACTTATATATATAAAGTTTTTTAAAATATTTAAAAGCAGATTTATTATAGACTAGTCTAATTAGATTAGCTTTAATTTATTTATTATTAGATATCTATAATTAATTCTTATAGAATAAAAAACTTTTTTTTATATAATATCAATAATATATTTAGATAGCGGTTTTTATTAGTAACTAGAATTTTTAGAATTTTGCTAATTTATTTATTCTTTTTATATATAATACAGAGAGGTTTTTATATTTCTAATAAAAATTATAAATCTTATTTATTTTCGAATATTATATTTTTTTAAATATATAAAATAGATACTAGTTTTACTTTTGATATCTTTTTTATATATTTTTCTAAAATTATTTTTTTTTATTATTCTTATTTTCTAATAAAGTCGGAAATAGTATCAGCAGATAAATAAAATTAATATTTTCTTATTTTAAAATCATTTAATTTTAGTATAATAAATACTTATCTTTCTTCTTCGGAAGATTATCTAATTTTTTAATTAAATTATTAGACTTAATTTTATATTTATTAGATCTGTAGATAATCTTAAAATTAAAATATAATAAAAATTTAAATTATCGGGCCTGCCGGTAGTTTAATAGTTTTATAAATATAAAACATTTTAAATTACGATAGTTAAAGATAATTTAAATTAGAAATAATATTTTTTTTAACTTAAAACACTATTCTTTAAAGTAATAAATAATAATAAGTAATTTTTTATTATAAATATTATAATTATATTTAATAGAAGTATATTTCTTAAAGAAATATATAATAAAATATAATAAAATATTTTATTATTACTAAATTAGAATAAGACTTTTTTTAAAATATAATTAAAAGTATTAGTTTTTAAAATAATATTATAAGTTTAGTTAAATAGTTATAGAATAAATATTTCAATAAAAATACTTTTAAATATATTAAATATTTTTTAATAAACTAAGAATCAGACAAATAAAATATTTTTTTTATTAGATATATAAGCAGAGCGGTTAGTTTCAAAAAATCATAAATAAATTAATAATAAAAATTATTAAAGTCTAGAAAGATTTATATATTAGTTATATAAATTAAAATAAACTATTTAGCTATAATCTTAATCTTTTTTAAATTTATATAAAATCTATTACAGCTGACAATTAAACCTAAAAATTTAATTTTAAATATAATAAACTTATATTTAAATAGTTTTATATAAAATTTTATTTTTCTTAACTTTTATAGAATATAGTAGATATATTCAGAATATTTCTTATAAATATAGCTA
Source organism: Aspergillus fijiensis CBS 313.89 (assembly GCF_003184825.1). Lineage (NCBI taxonomy): Eukaryota > Fungi > Ascomycota > Eurotiomycetes > Eurotiales > Aspergillaceae > Aspergillus > Aspergillus fijiensis. The sequence continues at coordinate 46,309 of NW_024469072.1, read as the reverse complement.
TAAATTAAAATATTATTTATATAAATAATACAAAATATATTAAAATAGTTTCTTAAAATATTATTAATATATTATTAAAATATAGCAGAGGCTCCGGTCAGTCCGAATAATATAATAAATATTTTATATAATTTTAAACAGATTTAGAATATAATAAGATATTTTTAATTTTTCTTAATTTTAATATTATTAAAAATACTAATAATATTAATCTTTATAAAATATTTTATTTTTTTTAGATTATTCAGAGTTTTTTTTATAAGTAGAAGCAGATAATAGTCTTTTATAAAAATAGTATTTAAAATATAGTAGTTGATATAGAATTATAAATCTTTTTTAGATTTCTTTATAAATAGAACTAAAAAAATAATTAATAATAAGTTAGAATAAATAAAATTTTTTTAGATTTTTTAAAAATTATTTTTTTAAAGTTTATAATTTATCCCGGGATATTTCGTATAAACAACTAAATAATAAAAATTTTTTTTTTAGAATAATAATATAATTATAGTTTTAGTATAAAAGTAGTTTTTTGACTTTTTTAAAAAAAAAATATCTTTAAAATTTTTAAATTTTTTATATAAAATTTGTTTATTTAGCTTATTAATAATTTTTAATACTTTATTAATCTAGTTTATTATTATTATAAATATTAGGTAGTTGCGGTATACATAAATAATATATATAACTAATAAAACTAAATAAATATTTTTTTTATTAAGATTTTTAGAAATATAATATTCTTAGAGTAGATTCTTACTAATATATTATATAGTATTCTAATTTTTTAAAATCTTAATAAAATATTATAATAATTTTAGTAGTATTAGCTAATAAATTAAATTATATATATAAACTAATTAGTATAAAAATTATAGACTTTTAGCTATAAAAAAGTAAGAATAATTAAATAATAAATAAAATAAATAATTAAAAAAAATATTTTTTTTAATATAGTTATAGATTTTTAGAATTATTTAAATATAATAAATAATATAATCCGACTTTTTTTATTAATTATTAAATTTTATAATTATTTTATAAATCTTTAGAAAATATAAAAATAGTTAATAAATCTTAATCCAGCTTTAATTTATTACTTTTAAAATAAAATATCTAATATTAATTATAATATAAATTAAAATCTTTATATTTCTAAAATTTAAAATAATAAAAATAATTATTAAGTTAATTCTTCGAAATTCTTTTTTAATAGAAATTTTTTTAAATATAGTTTTTAAAATAGTATATAATTATATAAAAAAATTAATCTATTAACAACTTAAAATAAATTTATTTTTTAGCTGTTTACTAAAATTAGATAAATACAAACGTTTAAATTATAATAAAAAATAAAATTAAAAAATTTATAAGATTTATAAATATATTTAGTTACTAAAAACAGATTTTATAAAATAATAAAAAAATAAATAATATCTTAGAAGCAAATAAATACAAAGATTTAATAATAATAAATATAATAAATAAGTATAGAAGTTTAAAAATAAAAAATATATAAATATTACTTAAAATATTTTAATATTAAATTTAAAATAATGTTTAATAAAATAATAATTTAATTTAGAATAAAAGTATTCTTAATATTTATAATAGTCGATTTCTTAGTAAAAAAACTAGTAATATATAATAAATAGATTTATAAAATTATATTTAGAAATAGCCGGTCTTTTTATATAGTTATTATTTTAGAACTTATATTAATTTCTAAAAATATAAAATATAAAATTAAAAATAAATCTTTAAAAATAATTATAAATTTTATTGTTATACTGCAAACAACAATTATCTAAAATCTAAAAAAAATAAATTAAATTATAATAATTTTTATTTAATAGAATATTAGTTAGAAGTATGTTTTTAAGTTTTTTATTAATATTACTTTTTAATATAGAAAGAAAAGCGTTGGAGTATATATATATTTTTTAAATAAAATATTTAAACTTAATAAAAAATATTATAAATTTATAAAATTTTTATTTACGTTAATATAATTTATTATATATAATTCGGGTATAATTAGAATTACTAAAAAAATATTTAAATAAAAATAAAATATTAATAAAATTATTTAGATTATATTTTTTATTTTTAATATAAAATTATATTTAGATATATAATATTTTATTTAATTAGCTAGTAATATATAATTTTTAAATAATAGTAATAATATATTAGTTAGTATTTATATTTATTTTTTTCTTAATCTAAAAAATAAATTAATAAAGATTAGTATAGTTATCTTTAAACTTATTAAAATTAGATAAATATTTAAAAAAAAAATAGAAACAAAAGATTTAGAATTAATTAATATAATTATTTTTATTAAAATAACTGCGGTATTTTCAGTAATAAAAATAAATTTTAAAATATATATAAGAATATTTACTATAGGAGTAGTAATCTGAATAGCTTTCGCGTGTTTAGTCTGGGCTTAGTTTTATTTTTTTATAGTAATTTTACAAATAATAGTAGTATCGACAAGTTTTTGGATTATAAATATCTTTTTTTATTAAAACTGTTTGATTTAGAAGACCAGAAGTATTTTTTAAATAATTAGTTTATTCTAAATTTTTATAGTATAAGTATAAACTTAATTATAATAATAGAACTATTCTTCGGAGTGCTTTCCGATATATTAAATAAACTTTTTTAAAATATTTAATATTACTAAGAATTATAAGATTGCTAATATTTTGTTGATATTACTATTTCTAAAAAAAAAAAGCTATATAGTATTAAAAAACAGACTAGTATTTAATTCTTAATTAAATAAAATAGTAAAAATAATAGTTCTGATTAGCTAATTTTTTATAATAATTTTTTAGATTTTTTACTAGTTATTAAGTTAGGTTATTTTTAGATTTATAGATAAGATATAGCTCAAAAAGCTACAATAAAATTAGAAGTTAATAAAAGATTAAAAAAGTTATAGACTATATATAAAATAGTCAGATCGCCGGAGTCGATTAGATTAATTAGATTGAATAAATTAATCTGGTTAATCGGATTAAACAGATCGAGCAGGTTAAACAGGTAGGTTGGGTGCTCTAGGTCTGCACCATGACAACACCCGTAGAATTTTAAAATTTTATAAATTTTCTATTTGTAGAATATTTAGATAATTTTATAATTATTTATCTAAATCATATTATAATATACTTATAGAATCTAAAGATATATAAAATATAGGTCTATAAAATACTAAAAATACTATAAAATATAAAATTATATATAAAACTTAGTAAATGCTGTTTTATAATAATAAAAATTAACTTTTTAAGATTTTTAATTAGCTGTAAAAATATATATATAAAACCGGAGTATATCGCGACAATTTATAATTAATCTAAGCTATAGAATATATAAAATATATTAAAATTTATTAGATTTATAAATTAGTATAAACAGTTTATTAAAAAATACTTATAAATTATAATATTAATTATAGATCTAACTAAAACATCTTATAAAAAAAAAAAAAAACTAAATATAGTTTTTTAATATTAAAAGCCCGCGAGAGCTTTAAAAAGCTAAAGAATATATTTATAAAAAATATAATTATAGTATATTTTAAAAAAAAGTCTTGTAAATTAAAACTAATATATTAGTTTTTATAATTAATAGAATACTATTACAGAAAAATTAAAAAAATTAGTAGAAGCTGATAATATTTTATTTATAAAAAATAAGTTCTATAAAATAGAATTATAATATTTATAATTAAAAACTTCTTATAATTATAAAATTATTTAAAAAATAGTAATATTAATTTAAAAATATAAAATTTTTAATAGAAGTAGTTACTAACTATAAAAGTCTTAAATATTTTACAACTAATAAAAAATTATTACAAAGATAGATTAGATAAATATAATAATTTATAATATTTAAGTTTTTTTTAATATATAGACTAGATTTATAGAATTTAGCAGACATTCTATTATAATAATTTAATTATAGGAAAAAGCCTACAAAGAAGAACTATAAGAAACTTAAAATAATACTATAATAGCTAAATAATTTTTTAAATTTAAAAAAAAGTATAGTTATTTTTATAAAAATTAGAATACTACTAGTAAAAAATATTATAAAAAATCTAAACTAACTAGAATTTTACGCAAAAACGGTAAAGATAATTATAAAAAAAATATATACTATAAAAATTTATCTATTAATTTTATATAAAAGCTATTTTAATTATTATAAAAAAATAATCTCGCGAAAAAAATATTCTAAATAAAATAAAATAAAAACCGCGGAAATAGTTTTTTTTATAAAAAAAATATTCGCAGAAAAAAAATTACTTATAATAAAATATTATTTAGAAACTATTTTATTTTATAAAAAAGTTATATATTTTAAATAATTATTAGTTAAAACTAAAAATCCTTGCAAAATTATATAATAATTTTATTATAAAATATTTTGTAAGAATAAGAATCTAAAAATTAATTTTATAAAAATTTTAGTAGCTAAAACTAGTTAAATTTATATAAAACTATTACTATATATATAAAATATATTAAAATAAATAAATAATTTATAAAAAATAATAAAAACTATTAAAACTACTATTATTTACTATAAGGGCTAGAGTGAAATAGTGTGATAAACGAATGCCTCTTGCGAAGCCAAGGATGTTAATATATTGTCTTAAGATGTTGTTACTGATTTTCCTAACTCGCAGGACTTCTACTGCTTTAAATAGCCGTTCGCAACAGCTTGCTTAGCTGTTACATGATCTATATCTTAGACCTGCTATATATAATATTTCTTCGCAATAATATTATAAAGATTAAAAAAACTGATTTGGTTTTTATAACTGTTTTTCTTTTTTACAAAAAATAGATTATTTTCTATAATAGTACTGTTAAAATCTTTCCTCTATAAACTGCTTCTCGCGGGAAAATTAGAATAATAAAAAAAATAGCTTTACTATTTTTATTTTTATATTAAAAATATTATATCGTCTATCTAATATTTCTATAACAGTTAATTCTAGTATATAATCTGCTACCTACTGGGCTGTTTTTTATAGTAGCATTTAAACAGTTCTTCTATAGGATGCTTAAATAGCTCCCCCGTAATAATAACAGTTCTTCCCCAGTGAATATAGACGGCTCCCCCGCAGTTAAGATAGTTCTTCCCCAGTGAATGTAGACGGCTCCCCCGCGGTTGAGATAGTTCTTCCCCAGTGAATATAGACGGCTCCCCTACGGTTGAAATAGTTCTTCCCCAGTGAATAGTATTAATCTCTCTTAATTTGCTGTTTTAGGCCGTCTAAACATATTATAATTAAAACTAATAAAGCTATATTCGTGGGAGTAGGATTTTTTTTATATAAAAAGATTTTTTCTTTCAGCTTTTTAGCCTTTTTCTTCTGCAACTTTTTCTTTCTTTCTTTTTTTTAGTAAGTCTTATTCATACAGTAGTTTTTTTAGCTTTTATATCGCGATTTGCTTTCTTTATAAAAAGTATGTTTTGCTGACTTGGATCCTCGCATATAGCTATTATAATAAATTACTTTTATATTCTTGGTATATTTTTTTTATATAATATACTTTTTTTTTCTTTTTATAAAAAATAGTATCTAATCTGCTTTTAGTATCTTATTATAAGATTTTTATATCTACTACTATTACTGCTGCTGCCGCAGTTCTTTATTATATAAATATTATAAATTTTTTTTTCTAAACTAAGCTAATAGATTAACAGTATACTGCAAGTACTTTTTTTTTTATTTTTAAAAAAAGAAAAAATACTATTTTTACACCTGCTGTTATTTTTATATCCGCTGCTGCTATTATTGCGGTTATATTTATATCTTCAGCTGCTGCTACTACTATTTCTGCTGCTACTGCTACTGTATCTATTCTTCTACCTCTATATACTACTATATATACTTGGGATAATCAGATAGTCTAGTTAATAATAACTAATATTATAGCAGCTTCTACAGCTCTTATCTCTATATTTTTTAGACCTCTTCCGCCTTCAGCGGGTATATTTAAAACTATTTAGAACCAGCCGGCTTTTCATAAATAAACAGACTAATAATAAAAAATAGAATATCTTTCTTTTTATTAAGTTGTCTTCCGCAATCTGGTTTTTAAATTATTTAAAAATAATATCCGCCATAGTATTCAGTCTTTTCTTTTAGACAGATTTACAGCTTCTATTAAATTATAAACAGATCTAAATCCGCGAATCTGTTATATAATTTATACTATATATTAAATAGTCGGATTTTAGACAGCTAGCTGTCCGGATCCAGCTCTATAAAAATATTTTTATATTTTAGACTAACCGGCAGCCTCTATTTAATTAAATATATAAATATTATTATAACTTCTTCTTCGGAAGAATATTTCGTAATTATATTAGCAGAAAAATAGAATAAAAGTATAATAACTATTTATATATAAATAATAAGTACTATTTTTTTATAAAATAAAACTATATTTCTATATATTTTAATTTTTATTTTTTACAAGTAAATACTGCAGCTTATATTAGATATATAGAATATATAATTATAAATAACTTATAGTTTATATTTAGCTCTAGCTTTTTTTTGATTTTAAATTAAGTTTTTTATACTTCCGCGACTTAAATTCTTTATAAATTCGTAGATAATATAGATTCGCGGTAGGTTTTTATATATTTTTTTTATTATAATATTTTTTTTATTTAATTAGAATCTTTATAATTTTCTTACAGTATTACAAGTCTAGTAATATTTTTAAATAATATTTATAGTTATTAAAACTTTTATTTTTTTATAAGAAATATTTTTATAAATCTACTTCTGCTATTATATAATACTCGCAGAATAAAAATATATAAAAAATATTATAAATCTATAAATCTATAAATAATTCTAGTTTATAGATCTACTTGTCTATTTTTTTAATTACATAAAATAGTTTATAATAATACTAGTCCAGCTTTTTATTTAGTTTTTTTTATAATAAGTTTTTTGCGGAGAGCTAAATTTTCTAGTTTATTATAAAAATAATAGTTCTGCGATTTTAATTATAGAAGTTTTTTTAATACTTACAAACCAGTTTAAGATTTACAGCTATTTTTTTTTATATATTTCTAATTTTTTAAAAACACTTTTCTAGTTTTTTTATAGAATTATCTAATACTTATAAGTTAAGTACTATTATTTACAGATATTATATAATTATTATAAAAAACAGTAAGTACTTAGTTAATATCTGTAGAAAATTATTATATATAAATTTTATAAATAGTAATATCTCTATCTAGTTATTCTACTTAAAATTAATATAGTTTTATAAATATTATTTTAGTATATTATTTATTCTTTCTATTTAACCATCTGTTTACAGGTAGTAAGCTGTATTTAAATCTTATTTAATTATAAAAATATAAATAAAATCCAACTAAAAGTTTTTTATAAATACTAGTTTATAATTTATAATTATTTTTGCAGGCATATTATATAGCCGGAAGATTTTTTTAAAAAAAACTATTATAAATTTCTTTTTAGATAATATCTTATAAGTTAGAATAAAGTAAGCTATTTTATTAAATTAGTTTACTATAACTATAATATTTTTATAAATTTTTTATAAATTTTTATTTTTACAGATACTTATAAATAGATTTATAATAAAGTTTATAATTATTTTTTTCTAAAATTTTATAATTAGTAGTAAGAATTCTAGTAATTTCTATTATTTTCCGCGAACTATTTTTTCTTTTTAATATATTTTATATATATAATAGTAGTTTTGTATAAATTTAGCTAATTCTGGCTATTAAAATTTTTATAAGATTAGTTTATAAATTCTTACTTTTATAAAATATTCTGTAATAGAATTATTATATAACTTTATAAGAATTTTTAGTTTTAATAAATAGTTTTTTAGAATATATAATTTTTTTGTAAAGTAGAATAGTTTCTAACTAATATTTTATTATAGATAATTCTTTTTCTGTAGATGTTTTTTTTTATAAGATAGATTATTCCTGTAATTTTTTTTTTATTTTATTTAAAATATTTTTTTTATAAGACAGTTTTTTTTCAGCAGCTCTAATAGTATTTATAATAAACTAGTAGTTAGATTTTTATAGTAGATACTTTTTTCTATAATAGTCTGTATTACTTTTATATAGAATATTATTTATTTTAGGTCTTCTGCGGTGCTTTTTACTAAAAATATTCTAATTTTTATAAAACTATTTATTTTTTATAAGTCTTCTTCTAGAGTAATTATTTTTTTTTTTAATTCTAGAAGATTATTTAACTATTATAAAACTATTTTTTTTAGTTTTTTGCAATTTTTTTCTACAGTCTGCTTATTATAGTTAGATCTCTATAACAGTATATTTATAGGATTTTACAAGTCCGGTCTGTATATTAAAAAAAACTTAAAAACTATAAGCTACTATATTTATTTAATCTATTTTTATAATAGCTTTTTATTTTTTATAAAATATTACAGGTTTTTATAATTTATTACTATCTTAATTGGATAATTTATATTTTTTAGCTAGTATCTTTATTTTTTAAATAATTTTATAATTGCAAGGAGTTTCTGGTTATAGATACTATAATTCTACTCTATAAAAATTATTTTCCGCGAATAAAATATTACTGGTTTTTATTAATTTTTCTGGTTTTTTTATAATAATATTCTACTAATTATAAAAATTAAGATATCTATTTTAATTTATAAGAATTTTTTTTTTAAAATATACTATAATTATATTCTTTATAAATATATTTTTTAACTTTTGAAAACTCTCGCGGATTTTTAGTATTAAAAAACTATATCTAGTTTTTCTTTTCTTCTTTTTGTAAGATATCTTAGTAAGGTCTATAATTAATACTATAATTCGCGAGTACTATTTAATAAAATATTTATATTAATTTATGAAGTTTATAAATTTTAGTATATTTTTTATATTCTGCAGTTCGGGCTAATTATAAATAGTTATAATATATTCTGGTTTTATATAAATATTCTTACAGCTGATTAGAAATCTTAAAAAATTAATTTCTGTTATTATAAAATAATACTTACTGAATTTTATATATAATTCTATATTTTATAATATTTTTAGTATTTTATAAACCTGTACTTTATATATTTTTAGATTTTATAAATATATTATAATATTATTTAAATAAATAATAATAAAATTATTCAGATATCCTGTAAATAAAAAGTTTATAAAGTTTTAAAATTCTGTAAGTATATTTATTAGCCCGAATAGTATAATTAAATATTTAAACAGTCTATATTTTATTTAGAATACTGTTTTTTATTTATATTTTTTTATAATTCTAATTTTATAGTAGGTTTTATATAGATCTAGCTGTATAAATTAAAGAGCTTTTATAAGTTAGTTAATATATTTATTAATTTATAATAGTAAATAAATATTTTTACTGTTTATTTATTTAATTTATAATAGTTTATATAAACTTATAGACTTCTATCTTTTTTATTTATAAATAGAATCGGTATATCTACTAGTAATTTAAAATATCAGATTTATTTTTTTATAAATATTTTTTATAAATAGTTTTATAAGATTTTTTTTACGGGTAATATTTTATATACTTATTCCAGCTTCGGCCGGAAATTCTTATAAAGATTAATTTTTAAATTAATTTTTAGTTTTTGTATAAACAAGCTTATAGTTTTTTTTTCTATAAATATTATTTTATATCTATAGTATTATACTGGTATTGCTTAATTAATAGTCGCCTTACAAACTTTTTATATTATTATTAAATAAAAATTTATTTTTATAAGATTTTTTATTATAATTTTCTTTGCTGCAATCTGTAGTATTTTTAGTATATAATATTTACAGAAATAAAGTTTATATTTATTAAATTTTATAATAGGTTTTTATTATTTTATTTAAAATATTCTTAAGACTATTTTTTTTATTTTTAATATTATAATTACAAGACCTATCTAGTTCTTATAATATTTTTAGATATTTTTTAAATATACTGTAAATATTATAGTTTTTTTTAACTGTATATCTTTTCGCCTAACTTCTTCCGCAAGTATTTTTGCCGGAATAGTTAACTATTCTATCTGCTTAATAAATATTATAAATATTAGATTTATTTTTATACTGCTATTTATAATAATTTTAATTTTTATAAAATATTCTTTTTTTTTATAAAAAATTAGCTATTTTTTTAGTCTTAAACTAAAATAAATTATAATTTTAATTTGGTTTAAAACAGATACTGCGACTTTATCCGCTAATTATTTTATAAATAGTTTAATTAACTAGTAGTTTTTTATCCAATAATCTGTTTTTTTATAATTATAATATATTCTTGATTTAGAGGCTTCTACAAATACTTATAATATTAAAAAAGATTATTTCGGTCTTTAAACCCCTTTTATAAAACTATTAATCTAGATTTCTGATTTTTGAATTCTATCAGTAAGAACAGTAAGTTTTTATTTTTTTTTAGAAATTTTTTTATAAAATATCTTATTTTTTACTTGCTTGCGGTACTAATTTAGTATTAGATATAATCTTATAAGTAAGATAATAAGATTTTATTCTATTACAGAAAAGATTAACTGCTTGCAGATTTTTTTCTAGACTATAAAAAAAAAATATAAAGAACAGATATAATTATATAATATTAATATTTTATATTTTATAATTTAGTTTAGTTTTTATTTTTTTTACTATTATAAATAAGCGAACTCTGGTTTTTTTTTCTATAGCTTAGTTTTAAGAATTCTTAACCAGGCTTTTTATTATTTATTTATAGGATTTTCTAGCTGTATTTTAAGAAATTTACAAAAACTAGTTTATTTCTTTTTATAATAGAATTCAGCTGTCTTATTTTTCTATAGATTATTTAAAATATAATTTAAATAAACTATTATAATATATATCTTCTAGTTTTTACTTTAGTTATTAGCTTCCGCGGTTAATTCCTATTAGATAATAAATATATAATAAATAATATAATTACAGATACTATATTATTTCTTATTTATAAATAAATTAATTTATATACTAATTTTTTTTGTTTCTGCAGTACTGGAATTAGAATTTTTTAGATCTATTTATAAGTACTTTTTTATAATACTAAATCTAAGTTTATTTTAGAGCTTTGCGATCTGTTCGAATAAATATAATTATTTATAAAGTTTATAAATAAAGACTTATATTTTTCTGTCTTCTGTATAAAATTTACTATCTACAATTAATATATTATTTACTATAATTAGACCTGGGGAGTTGCCTTTAGTCTGGCTTTATATTTTATAATCTAATATTACTTATCAGACTATTTTATATAAATATAAGTAATAAGATTATAAGAATTAGAGTAAAATAGTATAATAAATAAATACCTCTTACGAAGTTAAGAATATTAATATATTATTTTAAGATATTATTACTGATTTTTTTAATTTATAGAACTTCTACTGTCTTAAATAACTGTTCGCGACAGCTTGCTTAGCTGTTACATGACCTATGTCTTAGGCCTGCTATATATAGTATTTCTTCGCGATGATATCGCAAAGGTTGGAAGGGCTGATTTGGCCCTTACATTTACTATAAGATTTTAAAAAGAAGTAATTATAAACTTTATTATAAATCTATTTATAAATATTTATAAAAGTAAGAACTTGCAGAAAATTTATAATAATATTATAATTATAATAAATTAGTTTAATAAAATAGTTTATTTTATTTCTATCTGCAAGACTCTATTAGAAAAAAAAACTTATAATAATTTTTCTTAAAAAAATTTTCCGACGATATAAAATATCTAAAAGAATAATTATAAATTATAGATTAATTTTTATAAAAAACTTTTAATAAGATTTTATTTATATTTTTATAATTAAATAAGACTTAAGTACAGCCTACTATCTATAAACAAATAATTAAATAAAAAAAATAAATAATATATTAAAATAATATCTATAAAATTATATTAATTTTAAATAAAATAATTAAATAAAAATATTATTATTTATAAAATTTGTTTATAATAACTTTCTGTAAATATTAATTAAATATCTTTTATTTTTTATAATAACTATATAATATTTACGAATAATAATACTAAACTTATAAATACTAAATAATTCTATAAAAAAACTAAAGCAATAACTTTAGAAAATTAAAAAATAAAAAAAAAATAATTATAAATCTTAAGCTGGCTTATAAATATTAAAAGAATTTTTATAATAAAAATTATAAAATTATTATTTTTATAATAAATCAAAAGATTTAGTTATCTATAAAAAACTTACTATAAAAAAAACTAAATAAAAAATTAGATTAATATTACTGCAAATTATGCTATATAATTAAAAAAATAAATAAATAAATTTATAAACTAGAATTATTTATAAATCTTTAGATTTATAATATTTTTTATATATTCTTACTCCGTTAGTATTATATAATAAAAAAAATAAACTTATAAAAATATTTTTTATAAAAAAATAAAAATCTAGATAATTATAAATATTATTTAAAAATATTATTAGATTTATAACACTGCAAAGAAACTATAAAAATTCTAATAAAATAAAAAAAATATTGTAATAAAAAAAGTATTTAAAAATCTATTATAAATTTATATTATTTATAGATTTATAAAAAATTTGCCTTACAAAAATATAAAAAATTTAATTAAAAAATTAAAAAAAAAAACTAAACTAAGTATAAATTATAAACTATTTATAATTATATATTCTATAATTTAAATATAAATTATAATATATATTTATAATATACAGCAGCCGGAATATATAAAAATATAATTTTATTTTATAAAAAAATAATATTTATTATTTATATATAAATAATTATTATACTACTAGCTAATTTTTTTATTAATATAGTTATAAAAAACTCTTTCGGAAAAGAAATTATAATAATATTTATATATTTAATTAAATAATAGCTATTAATTAGTTTATAATATAAAAATATTTTTATAAAACTAGATTTAAATAGCTGGCTATTTTAAATCTAATTATTTAATATATAATATAAATTATATAATAAACTTATAGATCCAAGCCTATTTATAAGTAAATAAAAATTATAATTTTATTTTAAAAAAATCTAGTATTATAGCAGATATTATTATATTATAATCTAAAAACTAAACTATAATAAATAATTTAATAAATTATAAAATATTTTATTTATTATTATTAATCTACTTATAAAGTATAAATTAATTCTAAACAGTTTTCAATATATCTACTAAAAATAAAAAAAATCTAGAAATTATAAAAATAAAAACTATAAAAACTATAATAATATTAATTATAATTAACTATTAGATTTATTTTTTATAAATATATATAATAATAAAAAAAATAATAGTAATAATAATAAATATAATAAAAATAAATACAGTAGTAATAGATATAATAAAAACAGATATACTTATAATATTAATAATAATAGATTTAATAATAGTAATAATAATAAAAATATTTTTTTATAATAAAAAAAAATTATAAAATATATTATAAATAATTAGTTAAATCTAAATCTATTCTATGAATAATTTATATAAAAAAAATAAAATAAAATAAACTAATAAAACCCGCAGGCACAAAGCTTAAATAATAAATTATAAAAAAAATTAGTTAAGTTTTTATAGAAAAAAAAATAAAACCAAGTTTTTATAAAAATTAAATCTGTAAGAAAAATTAATAAAATATTTTAAAAATTATTATGAAAAAAATTAGTAAATATTAATTCGCGGAAATATTTAGAAAAAAGATATTATATAAAAAAACTTACTATAAAAAAAAAAAGAATTATAAAAAAAAAGAAAACCAAAGATTTAAAAAAAAAATCTTTTTATATAAAAAGAAATCTTATTTTTATAAGAATAGCTTTACTAGTCTTAATTATAAAATATTTTAAATAATCTAAAAAAATAAATTAAAAAAGATTAGTATTATTTATTCTTTTAATCGTGGAGGAGCTGTTTATATTTATTAAAAAAACTATTTATATTTATTAAAAAATAATTTTTATTACCGCAGAAAAATATTTAAGTATTTAGTAAAAAATTATTTAAATCTTACTATAAAAAATAGTTCGGTGAATAGTAGACTATATATTAAAAATAATTATTAAAAAAATATTAAATAAATAATATAATATTCTACCGCGAAATAAAAATAGTAAAGCTATTTTTTTTACTACTTTAGTTTTTTATAAAGTAGTTTATAGAAAAAAGATTTTAATAATATTATTATAAAAAATAATCTATTCTCCGCAAGAAAAAAAAATAATTATAAAAACTAAACTAGTTTTTTTAATTTTTATAGTTTTTATAAAAAAAAATCTATATATATTATATCTTAAGTATTAATTATATCATAACTAAGTAAATAGACTATAATTTCTATTTAAAAATAAATATCTTATAAATCAGAAAGATTAATAATAATATTTTAAGATAATAGATTAATATCTTTAACTTTATAAAGAGTTATTCGTTTATTATACTATTTCATCCTACCAGTCCTTATATTTATAATATACAGCAGCCGGAATATATAAAAATATAATTTTATTTTATAAAAAAATAGTATTTATTATCTATATATAAATAGTTATTATATTATTAGCTGATTTTTTTATTAATATAATTATAAAAGATTTTTTTGAAGAAAAAATTATAATAATATTTATATATCTAATCGAACAGCGGCTGTCAGCTAGTTTATAATATAAAAATATTCTTATAAAGCTAGATCTAAACAGCTAGTTATTTTAAATCTAATTATTTAATATATAATATAAATTATATAACAGAATTACAAATTTAAATCTGCTTATAACTAAATAAAAATTTTAATTCTATTTAAAAAAAAATCTGATATTATAGCAGATACTGCTGTATTATAATCTAAAAATTAAACTATAATAAATAGTTTAATAAATTATAAAATATTTTATTTATTATTATTAGTTTATTTATAAAATATATATTAGTTCTAAACAGCTCTAAATATATTTATTAAAAATAAAAAAATTTAAAAATTATAAAAATAGAAGCTATAAAAATTATAATAATATTAATTATAATTAACTTCTAGATTTATTCTTTGTAAATATATATAATAATATTAAAAAAATAGTAGTAATAGCAGTAAGTATAGTAAAAGCAGACGTAATAATAATAAATATAATAAAAATAAATATATTTATAATATTAATAATAATAGATCTAATAATAGTAGTAGCAGCAGAAATATTTTTTTATAATAAAAAAAATAGTAAGATATATTATAAATAATTAATCAAGTCCAAATCTGTTCTCTAAATAACTTATATAAAAAAATAAAATAAAATAGACCGACAGAGCCTGTGGGTATAAAACTTAAATAATAAACTTTAAAAAAAAATTAGTTAGATTTTTATAGAAAAAAAAATAGAACTAAGTTTTTATAAGAATTAAGCCCGCAAAAAAAACTAAGAAAATATTTCAAAAACTACTATAAAGAAAATTAGGAAATATTAATTTACAGAAGTATTTAAAAAAGAGATATTATATAAGAAAACTTACTAAAAAAAAAAGTCTTTTTATATAAAAAAAGATTTTATTTTTATAAGAATAATTTTACTAGTTTTAACTGCAAAGTATTCCAGGCGGTCTAAAAAAATAAATTAAAAAAGATTAATACTATTTATTATTTTAACCGTAGGGGAGCTGTTTATATTTATTAAAAGAACTATTTATATTTATTAGAAAAACTATTTATATTTATTAAAAAAGAATTTTTATTATTATAGAAAAGTATTTGAATATCTGATAAAAAACTGTTTAAATCTTATTATAAAAAATAATCTAATAGATAGTAAATTATATACTAAAAATAATTATTACGGGAATATTAGATAGATAATATAATATTCTATTGTAAAAAATAGTTTAGTAGATAGCAGACTATATACTAAAAATAACTATTATAGGAATATTAGACAAATAATATAATATTTTACAATAAAATAAAAATAGTAAAAGCTATTTTTTCTATTATTTTAATTTTTTATAAAATAGTTTATAAAGAAAAGACTTTAATAGTATTATTATAAGAGATAATCTATTCTTTATAAAAAAAATAATTATAAGAATTAAGCTAATTCTTCTAATTTTTACGGAATCTGCAAAAAAGAAATCTATATATATTATATCTTAGATATTAGTTATATAATAACTAAGCAAGCAGACCGCAATCTCTCTTTAAAAATAAATATTTTATAAATTAAAAAAATTAGTAATAATATTTTAAGATAATATATTAATATCTTTGACTTTGCGAAGAGTTATTTGTTTATCATACTATTTTATCCTACCAGTCCTTATATCTACTCTAAAAATAATCTATTTTCAAATTAATACTAATTTACCAGGTTTTTAATCCGGATTCTTTTATTATTATATTATTTATCTTTTTTTATTTATATAATATATTATTTCAGAATTTTTTAGAAAAGAAAATTCTTTAAGAAATAGTCTTAAAATTAGACTAAGACTACTTTATCTAATTTTTTATTCTAGCTATCTTATTCTTTTTGTCTCATCAATATGTCTACTGAGTCAAGTAGTTTCTAACACTGTATTAACAGTATCGGCAGTAGTAGTCTTTTTTTTTATAGTACTGCTTGCGGCTGTTTTTTCAGCTATATACTTATTAATAATCTGTAATAAAATTAAGTTAGAATATATATTATAATATACTTATACTGCAGAAATCAGCGCGATATTTTATTATATATAATATAATTAGTATAGCTTTTGTTAAAAAAGTTCTAGATATTTATATAATTTTTTTAAGACTTCTGGCCGCGTGTATAGTATAGGTATTTTTTATTAAATATATTTATAAATTTATTATAAAGATTATTTATTATCTGCTCTAGCATGAATATATAGTTAGATTAATAAATAAAAAAAACTATTAGATTATAATATTTAAGCTTATAGTAAGTATTTTAAACTGTAAGTATTTATATTACTGGTATAAACTATAAGGACTGAGCCAGTCCTTCTAATCTTTGCGGTTTCCGCGAAGAAAGATCTATATATATTATATCTTAGGTATTAGTTATATAATAACTAAGCAAGCAGACCGCAATCTCTATTTAAAAATAAATATTTTATAAATTAAAAAAATTAGTAATAATATCTTAAAATAATATATTAATATCTTTAACTTTACAAAAAATTATTTATTTATTATATTATTTTATTCTATTAGTTTTTATAATCTTATTATTTATATCCTGTAAAATAGCCTATTAAATAATAACTAAATATAATATATAAAGCTAAACTAAAAGTAACTTTTCTAATCTAATTATAAAAAACTATATATTAACCGCAAAAAAAGAATTCTATATAATAAAAAAAAAATATAAACTTTTATTTATAAATTCTATAAATAACTATAGTTATTTAAATAAATTATAAATCTCTAAAATAAACTAGAAATTAATATTTTAAAAAAATATTTATATAAAAATTTAAAAAACTCTAATTATAGCTTTATAAAGTTTAAAAAAATAAATATATATATTAATCTGTCTGCGGATAAGAAATAATATAATATCTATAATTATATTATTTATTATATATTTATTATTAAATAAAAATTAACTATAAAAACTAATAATTAAAATAAAAACTAAAAAATATATATTACAGTGGCCTATCTAAATTATATTTTAAATAATCTATAAAAAATAAAACAGCCGGATTTTATTATAAAAAAAATAAACTAGTCTTTATAAATTTTTTAAAATATAGTTAGAAAATCTCGCGAATAAATAGTAAGAAATCTAATTAAAAATACTTAAAATCAAGTTTTATAAAGAAAAATCAGAGTTTATTTATTTTTAATAATAAAAAAAATAAGAATTAAATTAAATTGCAAGATATAGAATATTAATATTATATAATTATATTTATTTTTTATATTATTTTCTTCTGCAGTTTAGAAAAAAATTTATAAGTAATAAATTTTTTTTATAATAAAATAAGATTTTATTATACTATTTATAAGATTATATCTAGTATTAAACTAGTAATATAAATAAATAAAAAATATAATATTTTATAAATAAATTTTAAAAAAAAGTTACAGATCTACTATTCTTATAAATAAAATCTAGAAATTAAAAATCTAAACTAATAGTTTTATAAAAAAAATTTAGAAGTTAAAATAATTTTTTTTAATATTATAAACATCCGTAAAGATTTCTTAATTAAGAATTTATTATAATTATAAAAAAAATAGATTATTAAATAAAAAATTATTAATTAACTAAACTACTTATAAGATAACTAGTAGATAGAATTATAATATCTATTTTAAATTAAGTTAAAATTATAATTTATTTTAATTTAAAACTAAAAAAAATAGCTGATTTTCTATAAAAAAATATTTTATAAAAATTAAAATTATTATAAATAGCAGTATAAAGATAAATCTAATATTTATAATATTTATTAAATAAATAAAATAATTAATTATTTTAATAAAAATACTCGCGGAAGAAGTTAAACAAAAAAATATATAATTAAAAAAAACTATAATATTTATAATATATCTAAAGAATATCTAAAAATATTATAAAAACTAGACAGATCTTATAATTATAATACTAAAAATAAATAAAATAGTTCTAAAAATATTCTAAATAAAATAATAGTAGTTTATTATAAAATTTAATAAATATTAGTTCTAATTCTACAAATATTATATATTAAAAATATTATAAATTACTATAGAAAAAATTATTATAAAGAATCTCGGAGAAGTAAATTTTTATTTAATAATAATATAAAAAATATATAAAATAGCTATTAATTAAAAAATACTAGTATATTACCGCGAGTATAAAATTATATTTATAAAAAAAAAAACTATAAGCTTATTTATATAAAAACTAGAAATCAATTTAGAAATGCATTTTTATAAGAATTTCCGGCTGAAGCTGGAATAAGTATATAAAATATTATCTGCAGAAAAAAAAATTTTATAAAATTATTTATAAAAAATATTTATAAAAAAATAATTCTAATATTTTAAATTATTAATAGATGTACTAATTTTATTTATAAATATAAAAAATAAAATCCTGTAAATATATATAAATTACTATAAATTAAATAAATAAATAATAAAAAATATCTATTTATTATTATAAATTAATAAATATATTAATCAGCTTATAGAAACTCTTTGATTTATATAGCTAAATCTATATAAAACCTATTATAAAATTAAAATTATAAAAAAATATAAATAAAAAATAATATTCTAAATAAAGTATAAATTATAAAAATATTTAATTATATTATTTAAACTAATTAATATATTTAAAAGATTTTAAAATTTTATAAATTTTCTATTCACGGGATATCTGAATAATTTTATAATTATTTATTTAAATAATATTATAATATATTTATAGAATTTAGAAATATATAAAATATAGGTCCGCGAAGTATTAAAAATATTATAAAATATAAAATTATATATAAAGCTTAGTAAGTACTATTTTATAGTACTAAAAATTAATTTTTTAAAATTTTTAATTAGCTATAAAAATATATATATAAACCCGAAGTATATTATAATAATTTATAATTAATTTAAGCCGCAAAATATAAAAAATATACTAAAATTTATTAGATTTATAAATTAATATAAATAATTTATTGAAAAATATTTGCAAATTATAATATTATATATAAATCTAACTAAAATACCTCGCAAGAAGAAGAAAAGAAAAACTAAATATAGTTTTTTAATATTAAAAATTTATAAAAACTTTAAAAAACTAAAAAATATATTTATAAAAAATATAATTATAGTATATTTTAAAAAAAAATTCTTAAAATTAAAATTAATATATAAGTTTTTATAATTAGTAAAATACTATCGCAGAAAGATTAAAAAAAATTAAAAAAAATTAATAAAAATTAATAATATTTTATTTATAAAAAATAATTCCCGTGGAGCAGAATTATAATATTTATAATTTAAAACTTCTTATAATTATAAAATTATTTAAAAAATAATAATACTAGCTTAAAAATATAAAATATCTAATAAAAATAGTTATTAATTATAAAAATTTTAAATATTTTATAATTAATAAAAAACTATTATAAAAATAAATTAAATAAATATAATAATTTATAATATTTAAATTTTTTTAATATATAAATTATTTTATAGAACCTAGTAGATATCTTACTATAATAATCTAACTATAAAAAAAAAGCTGTAAAAAAGAACTACAAGAAATTTAAAAAAATAATATTATAATAACTAAATAATTTTTTAAATTTAAAAAAAACGCAGCTATTTTTATAAAAATTAGAATACTACTTATAAAAAATATTACAAAAAATCTAAATTAGCTAAAATCTTATACAAAAATAATAAAAATAATTATAAAAAAAATATATACTATAAAAATCTATCTATTAATCTTATATAAAAATTATTCTAACTATTATAAAAAAATAATCTTATAAAAAAAATATTCTAAATAAAATAGAATAAAAACTGCGGGAGTAGTTTTTTTTATAAAAAAAAACACCCGCAGAAAAAAAATTATTTATAATAAAATATTAATTAAAAACTATTTTATTTTATAAAAAAGTTATATATTTTAAATAGTTATTAGATAAGACTAAAAATCCTCGTAAAACTAGATAATAATTTTATTATTAAATATTTTATAAAAATAAGAATCTAAAAATTAATTTTATAAAAATTTTAATAGTTAGAACTAGCTAAATTTATATAAAACTACTATTATATATATAAAATATATTAAAATAAACAAATAATTTATATAAAATAATAAAAATTATTAAACCTACTATTATCTACCGCAAGATTTTAGAAAAAAATAATTATAAATTTTATTATAGATTTATTTATAAATATTTATAAAAATAAAAACTTACAGAAGATTTATAATAATATTATAATTATAATAACTTAATTTAATAAAATAGCTTATTTTATTTTTATTTATAAAATTTTATTAGAAAAAAAACTTATAATAATCTTTTTTAAAAAGATTTTCCGACTATATAAAATATCTAAAAAAATAATTATAAACTATAAATTAATTTTTATAAAAAGCTTCTAATTAGACTTTATTTATATTTTTATAATTTAATAAAACTTAAATATAATCTACTATTTATAAATAAATAGTTAAATAGAAAAAATAAATAGTATACTAAAATAATATCTATAAAATTATATTAATTTTAAATAAAATAATTAAAAAAAATATTATTATTTATAAAATTTATTTATAATAATTCTTTATAAGTATTAACTAAATATTTTTTTTTATAATAATTATATAATATCTATAAATAATAGTCCTAGATTTATAAATACTAAATAATCTTATAAAAAAACTAAAGTAATATTTTTAAAAAATTAAAAAAATAAGAAAAAAAATAATTATAAATCTTAAACTAGTTTATAAATATTAAAAAAACTTTTATAATAAAAACTGTAAGACTATTATTTTTATAATAAATTAAAAAATTTAAATATTTATAAAAAACTTACTATAAAGAAAATTAAATAAAAAATTAGATTAATACTATCGCAGATTATTTTATATAATTAAAAAATAAATAAATAAATTTATAAACTAAAATTATTTATAAATTTTTAGATTTATAATATTTTTTATATATTTTCATTTTATAAATATTATATAATAAAAAAATAAACTTACAAAAATATTTCTTATAAAAAAATAAAAATCTAAATAATTATAAATATTATTTAAAAATATTACTAGATTCGCGACGCTGTAAAGAAACTATAAAAATTCTAATAAAATAAAAAAAATACTATAATAAAAAAAATACTTAAAAATCTACTATAAATTTATATTATTTATAGATTTATAAAAAATTTATTTTATAAAGATATAAAAAACTTAATTAAAAAACTAAAAAAAAACTAGACTAAATATAAATTATAAACTATTTATAATTATATATTTTATAATTTTTATATAAATTATAATATATATTTGCAATATACAGCAGCCGGAATATATAAAAATATAATTCTATTTTATAAAAAAATAATACTTATTATTTATATATAAATAGTTATTATATTATTAGCTAATTTTTTTATTAATATAATTATAGAAAACTCTTTTAGAAAAAAATTATAATAATATTTATATATTTAATTAAATAATAACTATTAATTAATTTATAATATAAAAATATTCTTATAAAACTAGATCTGAACAATCAGCTATTTTAAATCTAATTATTTAATATATAATATTAATTATATAATAAACTTGCAGATTTAAATCTATTTATAATTAAATAAAAACTATAATTTTATTTAAAAAAAATCTAATATTATAGCAGATATTATTATATTATAATCTAAAAATCAGATTATAATAAATAGCTTAATAAATTATAAAATATTTTATTTATTATTATCAGCCTGCTCGCAGGGTGTAGATTAATTTTAAATAATTTTAAATATATTTATTAAAAATAAAAAAAATCTAAAAATTATAAAAATAGAAGCTATAAAAATTATAATAATATTAATTATAATCAACTACTAAATCTATTCTCTGTGGATATATATAATAATATAAAAAAAATAATAATAATAATAATAAATATAATAAAAATAAATATAATAGTAGTAAATATAATAAAAATAAATATATTTATAATATTAATAATAGTAGATCTAATAGCAGCAGTAATAATAAAAATATTTTTTTTATAATAAAATAAAAATAATAAAATATATTATAAATAATTAACTAAGTCTGAATCTATTCTATAAATAACTAATATAAAAAAAATAAAATAAAATAAACTAATAAAACCTGCGGACATAAAGCTTAAATAATAAACTATAAAAAAAAATTAATTAAGTTTTTATAAAAAAAAAAAATAAAACTAAGTTCTTACAAAAACCAAGCCCGCAAGAAAAATTAATAAAATATTTTAAAAATTATTATAAAAAAAATTAATAAATATTAATTTATAGGAGTATCTAAAAAAAAAATATTATATAAAAAAACTTATTATAAAAGAAAAAAAAAAGAAAAAAAAATTATAAAAAAAAAGAAGACCGAAGATCTAAAAAAAAAGTCTTTTTATATAAAAAAAAATTTTATTTTTATAAAAATAGTTTTACTAGTCTCAACTACAAAGTATTTCAAATAATTTAAAAAAATAAATTAAAAAAAATTAATATTATTTATTATTTTAACTGCAGAAGAGCTGTTTATATTTACTAAAAGAATTATTTATATTTATTAAAAAATAATTTTTATTACTGCGGGAAGACGTCTAAATATTTAATAAAAAACTATTTAAATTTTATTATAAAAAATAGTCTATAAATAATAAATTATATACTAGAAGCAACTATCGCAGAAATATTAAACAAATAATATAATATTCTACTATAAAATAAGAATAGTAAAGCTATTTTTTTTATTATTCTAATTTTCCGTAAAGTAGTTTATAGAGAAAAGAGTTTAATAATATTATTATAAAAAATAATCTATTCTCTGCGAAAAAAAAAATAATTATAAAAATTAAGCTAGTTTTTTTAATTTTTATGATTTCTATAAAGAAAAATCTATATATATTATATCTTAGATATTAATTATATAATAACTAAACAAACAGATTATAATTCTTATTTAAAAACAAGCACCTCGCAAATTAAAAAGTTTAGTAATAATATTTTAAAATAATATATTAATATCTTTAACTTCGCGAAGAGTTATTCGTTCATCATACTATTTTATTCTACCAGTCCTTATATAAACAATTACTAAAATTTTTTAAGTATAAATATCAGCAGCTGTTAGAATTTTGAAAGAAATATAATTATAGCAGCAGCGATAGTATTATTAATAATAATATTAATAATATCAATAGCAGCGGCAGTAATAATAATAAAAAAAACTATTTATAATAAATCTCTTTAAAGTAGCTGCGGCTGTGTTTTATAGATAATAAAAAAAATAGAAAAAAATATTCTATAATTTTATGTCTATTTAATTAGAATCTTTAAGCTATAATATATATTTCGGTTATTAGCTGTTCTAATTAATTATTAGAATAGTTATTTACTATACTGTAAATAAGCAGTTTAGTATTTTAATTAGCTGTTTAAAACTATTTAAAATATATATAATAATAAAAAAAATATAATAGATTTAAAAAGATTTATAGAAGTCAGAATTTACTAATTTAAGATTTTTTTTTAATAACAAATATGTAAAATAATAATAATAGTAGCAATAGTGAAAGTATTAATATATATATATTAACTATATTTTTGTTTTTGATAGGTAATAAAATACGGACTGTTCTGCTGCTTTTATTTGTACCGCCGTCTATACTATTTTCTGTCCTGGGCCTGGAACTGGCCCCGAGCGTAGCGAGGGTCATCAAGGCTTGTATATTAGTATAAAAATAATCAATTTAATATCTTAGCCCGAGCCGGGCTTATATTTATTGGAGAATATATTTAAAAGCTAGAATATATTATAAAAGCTAGCTAAAAAACTAAGACAATTTGAATTATATTAATTAGCTATGTGTTATTTTTCACTTTCGGGTGTTATGTGATCCGGCGATCCCAGGCCACCGACGCCGACACAAGTCCTGATGACTGCCCAGACTGCGGAAGGCGTGCACGTGAGGAAAGGCTGTGTTGCTCGTCAGGATTCAGAAGACAGTCCTGTTAAAGACGCCATCTGGTGGCGTCGTCCTGGGTGCGAGCAGGGTGTTGGTGGTGGGTATATATTACATCGCAGAGTAAAACCCGCACCTGCAGCAGGTATGACGGTGGCGAAAGGATGTGTGGGGCAGGTAGAAGGCGTAATTCGTATCTCATTTGGTACCGTGCATAATGATTGATCATTGGCACATTCTTAAGTCCACCTTCCCCAGACAGGGGAAGCCAGACAACTGGTCCTGCAACTGCGGTAAACTCCCCGACAAGCCTCCAACGTCAGAGAGGATCAACCGCTTCAACGTATGTCGAGACCGATCGAGGATGTGCATGAGATCTGACGACCGAATAGCTGTAGAGCAGAGCGATATCCGTTCCAACAGGCAGGATAAAGACTCTGACTTGGCGACATGCGAGTAGAATTCGATGGCTAAGTCTTTAGGTGTCAGACTGAGATATAGTTTACGAAGAGTCGGCGTGCTGAGCAGCATGTTGAAAAGGAAGGAATAGTTATGTGGCGTGAGTCTGTGCTCCAGGTGGAGGTTCGTGAGGGATCCCCATCCGGCACGAAAGCCTGGACTGAGGAAGAGCGTTTTTGGTAGTCTCTGAATGTTCATGATCTCGGACCTATAGTTCGTTCCCCTGCCATACCAGAATAGCTTCACGGGCAAAGCAGTATCGGCGATAATGTCAAGCAGGATGCTCGCGGCGTCGTCGGGGGTGAAGTGTTGGTCATAGGACACATCCATTTCGTCTTCGTCGGGCGCAAGATGGTTGCCTAGCGGTGAAATTACAAACGATCGGCAATTGACCAGCTTGTCGACCAGATTGTTGCGGAACTGTCGGATAGTGGGATTTTCGAGGGGGTTGAAAATATGGCCCGCGGCGCTGCGCTGCCATTCGAGATTGCGCCCGAGAAACGGTTCGGGAGCCATGACCACCAACCGCTGAACATGCTGTCGCATGATCTCGTTAGTTGCGATAGCGTGGATTTGACTGAGGCTCCCCTTGGAGAAATCGAGGTGAATTTCCGAGTAGCGTTGGGCCAGGCGATGGATTGTTCGGTTGTATGTATGGCGACATGTTCCCAGCAGAGAGGCTAGATCCTGAGTTTCGAGCTCGTCGCAGATGAGCTCCAGAAGCTCCAATGGTAGTTTGTCTAGCATGCAATGCATGGTGATGTAGCGTACGGCAAATACGGCGATCAGACTTTGGAGAGGGTGAGAAGATCTCGCTATCGTCTTTCATTTATGCGACGGAGCCGGCGGCCTCAAGGTCCCTCGCGTACCTTGGTGGCACGGTCCTAAACTCATTTGTCGCAGATCGTCATCCCCGCTCCAATCTCGTATCAAGCAGTGATTAACACGCAACGGTCAGAACCCTGGTTGTAATCGAGATATTATGAGTTTGATCATCACCCGATGAACTGAGAGCCATTGAAGCGGTAATCGGTTTGCCAGAAATGCTTCCGCCCCCGCTCCAGCGCCTGGTTGTGCTTAGCCTTCTTCTTGCTTCATAGCTCTTGATGCTCGCTACGGGGAGGCTTCTTGCTTGGGGACTCCTTCTCTAAGATGTCTGTAGACATCAACATAGGAGCTGAGGGGACCTGACGTCTGCGCTTTCGGATCGGTGCGCTCTCGTTTGGAAATAGACCCGCTTCGGCACCAGGCTCATTGCGCCGGGGGAGAGGGCTTGAAGCAGACCTAGAATCGCTGCCGGTTTCACCAAGATCCCAGTCTTTTCTCCTGCGGCGCTTTCGTGCCTTTCGATTCTCCTTTTCTTCATGCCGGGTTGCTGTTGATGCCGCCTCGAGTTGAGCTTCTTGCAGAGCTCGTGCGCGCTGGGCATTGAGAGGACGGGGCTGGCAGTCTCCGCACATATGCTCGTCCGGGATTTGATTATCGCCGTAGTAGCACACGATGTGTTGCCATGTATTGCACTTTTCGCAGTATATTGTCTGACCGTCATCGTGGCTGAGACCGCAGATGCATTTGATCATTTCCGACTCCTGCCCCGGCAATTCTTCCATCAAATTTTCAGTGCCTGGGAGCTCGATTTCGTAATGGTCATTGAAGACGGCGTAACCTTTCTTGGGGTTTCTGGGGGCGGACATCACAAACGGTTCCAAATTACGAATGCTCCCAGAGTAGTCACCATTCTCGGGCACGACGTGGTCGCGGTCGATGTGGAAAAGCAAGGACTGCGATGAAAAGAAAGGTTCGCGCTGTGGACAATCATCCCATCTGCATAAGAGCGGTTGCCCCGATGTTTGCAGAGCTTTCTGTTCCAGCTCCTCGAAAACATCAAACGGATCGACTTCGGCGTTATCCACAACTAGCCCACCGTGGGTGACCTTGATATGGTGCATCAGATCTTCCTGCAGACTGTATGATGTACTACATCTTTCTAGCGGACAGCGGATTCCAAGGTGTGCGACATGCTCGTCTTTTATGTGTTTGAGCAGGGTACCCTGAGAGCCCCATGTGCAGGAGTAAGAGCAATCATGCCACCTGCACTTGGAAGGATTTTGAGAATTTGGATCGTCGCTTGTGGGAAGAGGTCTCGGACTCTGGTCAAAGGGAGACGAACTATTCCGGGGAGGAGGCGAATCAGGTTGATAGTCGAGAGCATCAACACTGGGAACAGGAGAGATGTGACTATGTCTAGATGTATACATAGCTTCATTAGCGGGTGAGGGGCTCCGGTAGCTGCTAAATTCAAGGCCTGATAAATTCTGCGACAGCGCACTGTGGCGGTTGCCACTAACGATCGATATATTCGCCAGACTGTCCCTTACTTCTTCGTCGCTGTTCGCGTTATTCTGTATCGGCGGAAGCGACAAAAGGGCCAAGTCGAACAGGTGGTCAGCAATGTGTTCCTCCATAGGTGTCGGTCCACCAGAGACTTTTGGCTTTTCGGGATCTGGATGCTCTAACCAGTCACAAAATGGACAACTGGGAAACATTGGACCAGGTCGTGCGGCTCGGATCTGAAGTTTCTTGATTTGCATATCAGTTAACCGTCCAGAATGCATGTCTCTAACATGATTCGCAAACTCCTCGGCACTCTTCATTACTGTCCGATCTGACGATGCATGGCGCATTGAACAGATCCATTCCGTCGATGGTGCTGGATGGGCTTTCAGGTGCGCCAGCCATTGCTCAGCGGAGGAGAACAGCTCACGAGGGCTCGTACAGTCTTCGAAGAGACAGATGTACGGCTCCAGGTCATCCTGAAAGTGCTTTCTACCAAAGTTCAGCGTATGAAGGCTTGTGAATCATGTTCACTTACATCCATCGAGTGCCAGTCAGATACTTGATGTTGATGACAAAAGGACAGTATGGGCATTGCGCCTCTTTCTGTCCGGAAGCTACTGATGGGGGCTTGGGAATGTGTTCGTTCATTCGTGGAATGTGAGAACTCGGTGTTGCTGTAGACACCACAGACGGTTCCGATGAGCGTGGGTACTGAAACCGTTGAGGATAAAAGGTAGACGCCGTTCGAGTCGTAGGGGCTCGTGCTGGCGAAGGGAGCGGAGCATCTGGTATTGAGGGTCGCTTCCGGCTGGCTGGTGGGGTCGGTATATGGTGGACCCCCCGGCCACTTGGCAGAACCGGGGCGACGAAGCCACCTTGATACTTCTTTGCCAACGGCTTGTTGTACAGAAACCGACGTCGTCGAAAGCAAATAGCATCCGCAAGCCGAGATCGCAATGCTTCCGACAAGCGAGAGTGTCGGAGCTTCAGCACCTGGGATATGAAAGATTCAAAGGCTTGGTTGATGTTATTACCATCTTCGTCAAGGATAATCAAACGAGTAATACGCGAATAAGGATTTCTAACTCCAGCATTGCGTATCGCTGTTGAAAGGTGATGAAGACGAGTGATGGTGTCCTCCACGGCTTGATATGCCGGCACGATGGACAAGTTTTTTAGAGGTTGGATCTGAAAACCTGGATAGCAAGGCGTTGTGGTCTCACACTGATTCGATACCTCTGAGCGACTTGCTTCATCATTGTTGTTGGGACTAGATACTTCCACCTCGGTGCGAAGAGCTGTACACATATCAGCTTGCAGCGCTGGTCAAGTGGGGGAAGCAGGACATTGTAGCGAGGTTATCGCTTGATTACACACCCTGACCGGCATATAGCGCCAGAATCTCGAGCAGGTTGATGATGATTCTCTGTACGTCTGGGCTGTCCCTCAGACGATACTCCAAGGATGCTTTATACCTAGCGAAAACACCTATATTGGTAGCCCACAGGTTAAAGCGCGCGAGCTGAGCTTCAGCCAAGTGGGAGAAAGATCCCGAGACTTGGAGGCACTTTTCCAGAGCGATGACCGCGTCTTGAGCCAGCACCGTAATCTGACGCTTTTCGGGGTCTTCAGGGTCTTCCATGGCCGGGCTGCAGATCTGGAATCCTCCAGACAGGAGTTTGAATTGACTAAGATGGGGCAGGAGGGGAAAGAAAAACGTGGGCTGTCACGTGGCATCAGCACTAGTCAGTGAGGCTGAGCCGAGATCGAGCTGGAGTCACCACTCACCATCCCACCGTGTCACTCATGGCAAGATTATTTGGATCCTTATATCTGACCTGATGGCTTTCGCATCAGGGAGCGTGGATCAACCTCCTGGTGAACTGTTCTTGCTATTCCAAGCTGTTTTACCCCACTTTGCTTCCATCGCCAGCCAACGGGTCACGCAATACCGCGACAATGCAGACAAACGCATTCCCTACGTTTTATTCGAGGCCGATCTCATTCTCCTGGGCCTACGACAACCCACCATTGCTGCATCTCTCTCTCCCGAATCAGCGACAGAAATGAGGAATGCTTGCGTGGAACAAATAACGGAGATGCTGGGGATTCTCGAGAGCATATTACGACAGGACCGAACTTCTACCGAGGTAATGGTCGGGCAGTTCGGATATCGACGAGGTCTTTACTGAGCAAACGTGACTAGGCCAACTCGTTCTATCCTTTACTCGAAGGCATCCGGGCTGGCACCATCTCCTGTGCCGATTTCGAATTGTGTTCTGCCGAGGGGGATCAGTACGCCACAGTGAGCAAATTTAGTCAATGCGCTCGCGAATTGGATCGTCTTTGTAGCGATGAGACACCCGTGCCGCCCTCAAAACGTCATAAGAAGCAACCGTCCTTCGAAAAGACCCGAGCTTTTGCAAGACTCCTGTATGAATGTGTTTCAGCCAAGGGGCAGTGCCAATGCAACTCCTGTCGTGGCTCAATGCTTTACCTTCAAACTCATTCCCATCCGGAACCTTCGCGCGTCCAGCTCAATTTCAAAATGCTTTTTACCAAGGCCTCCGCCTCCTCCTACAAGTGGTTCGAGGGAATCGTCAACGTGACTCTTCCGGATTCAAGTATGAGCACTTCTGTGTCTTCCTGCCAGCGTGATCTGGACCTGAGCCCTAAAGAGCAAATTGCCATCAGATTCACACTCAATGCGGCTTCCAATGGGCCTCCGTCGCGCGACATCGCGATTGAGTCAATATGTCTTGCCCTTCCAGCAAGCAATATGTCGATTCTCAACCTGGGTATTGAGGGCGCCAGAATGGTCAAGAGACCACCTCCCCGTGAGCGAGCCTCGGCGTTTACATACGATCAAGCGTTGACACTTGACGAAGTCCTACGGATGACACCACCGTTGCCGCTAAAGCTGCGCCGGATTCTCGCTGTGGTTCTTGCTCATTCCGCTTTACAGCTCTACGAGACTCGTTGGTTGCCGACGACTTTAACCTCGACGCGTGTCATCTTCATGCAAACAGACCAGGGTCAAGTCGTTCCTCGGCCATTGATTGCCGCTCGGCCGGCACAGAAAGAGGACAGAGCTGAAGAGACGCATGATTGGCAGGACCTGGCTCATTCGAGTCCGTTTGTTCTCTCTCTCGGAATCATCCTGCTTGAGTTATGGTTCGGTAAGCATATCAGCGAGTTGCGTGATACAGCGGATATGCCTCTCGACGGGACAGAGGATCCCAATACCGACCTTTTCACCGCGCAGCGATTATGGGAGCAGTCCGAATGGGATATGAGTACCAGATACCGCAATGCAATTGGAGCCTGTGTGAACTGGGATGTTTGGGACTCCGAAAAAGCCAGCCCAGAACATCTCTGTCGATTATTATATGACCAGGTCGTGTCACCTATCGAGGATCAGTTAGCAGAAGAGTTCAACGCAGATATCGAAGAGATAGATAATCTTCTTTTGTCCTTGAGCAAGAGCAAAGATCAACGGGCCATAAGCCTAGCCCATCAGAAGCGACTTCTGAACGGTGGGAAACGCTCGCATCCCAATGGTTCAATTCAGTCGTA
Source organism: Aspergillus fijiensis CBS 313.89 (assembly GCF_003184825.1). Taxonomy (NCBI): domain Eukaryota; kingdom Fungi; phylum Ascomycota; class Eurotiomycetes; order Eurotiales; family Aspergillaceae; genus Aspergillus; species Aspergillus fijiensis. The sequence continues at coordinate 15,129 of NW_024469072.1, read as the reverse complement.
CCCTGTCAAAAGGCGATACACCGCAGATCAATGCAGACCATCCCGAAGCTGGAGTCCTTGCCCTGAGTCCGATGACGAGCTATCTTCCCAGATGGACCCAGATACCTATACCGTGGCCATCATCTGCGCATTGGGTCTGGAATCAAATGCAGTCATCGGCGTCATGGATGAGATTTATGAGAGCTTGCCTGAGGCAGCTCGTAAGGATGCCAATGCATATACAACCGGCCGCATTGGGAAAACTTCCGTTGTCATCGTCCACCTCCCCGGAATGGGAAAGCTCAATTCGGCCAACAGTACCATGCGCCTCAAGTCGACCTTCCGAAAGGTGGGCCTTTGCCTGGTGGTCGGAGTGTGCGGTGGTGCACCCTACAATTCTCGGGCAAAGAAGGAGATTGTGTTGGGCGACGTGATAATCAGTACCGGACTGAAGCAGATCGACTTCGGCCGCTATTACGCCAACGGCTTCGTTCCGAAGAATGACCCTGAAGATAATTTCGGACGACCGGCGGACCGTCTGCGCTCTTTCTTGCGCATGTTAAATGAAACCAGCTACTATTATGATCGCATAAATGATGAAACGATGACCACACTAAAAACGCTCCTTCGCTCAGCGACGGGCGAAAGTCTCGCCTACCCAGGTGCCCATCGGGATCATCTGTATGAATCCATTTACCAACATCAATGTCGTGCCAAAAGCGCATGTGAAACATGCAACGTCACCGACGGGACAGTTTGCCAATATGCCCTAGACACATCGTGTGACAACCTGGGGTGTGAGGTGAATCGCGTGGTGAGTAGGTCTCGTCTGGCTAACCTTGATTCGTCACGTCCAGTGGTGCACTTTGGTCGTGTAGCGTGTGGTGATGGCGTAATGAAATCTGCGCAGGATCGCGATCGGTTTGTTGAGCAATATCAAGTGATCGGGTTTGAGATGGAAGCGGCGGGGGCTTGGGATGCATTTCCGACTGTCGTCATCAAGGGAGTGTGCGACTATGCTGACAGTCACAAGAATAAGCTGTGGCAAGGCTATAGCGCTGCAGTCGCAGCATCGTGTATGAAGGCGGTCCTGACCCATTGGGCCTCTCGCACACCCTCGGTCACTTGAGCACCCTTCCCGGTAGTGGAGGCGATTTCCCTGGTCGTTGAGAGCAGGGGCTTGTTAGGGTTCCGGTCCCCTGTCTGCCGAGTGACCTTCTGGAAGGTTGGTCCATGCTTGTATATAACCTCGACACCATATCAGATTCCACACGATTATTCAGAATCACCGAGTTTTGGGAGCCGAATAATCAACTTGATCGTCTGCAATGCGCTTGGGGGTTTTTCCACCAGCAATGTCAAGGGGTTCGACCGTAGACAAATGATTTACTGCTCGCCGTGCTTGTCGATATGATTGGATCGGCAACAAGGACACTCTAACTCCCTGATCACGCGCTTAAGTAGCTCCGTCGGCCTCATATTGGAAAAGATCTTTCTGACAGGAACTTGCGTTCGATCTTGCAACCGAAGGCTGCCGCGTCCGCGCACGAACGTCGGCACGCGCTGATGGGCTGTGACAGCTTTACAAACCGCGATAGTTTCAGTGTAAGGAATCCGACAATGTCGGTTTGCGTTCCAAGGCCGCCTCTTTTGTGGACAATTTCGTAACCGCACTGAAAGTTTCGTCGGTATGTTCAAGGTCTGAAGATTGACTCAGATATTCCTCGAGCACGTGTCGTAATTAATGAGCTCTTCAACCACCCCCAGACCAATGCATACCAGCGCTCCCAGTTGTAGAAGTGATGGAGGGGAAGCGTCTTATCACCGAGGCTCAAAAGTCCTCACTGGCACAGCCATTTGACTGGGGCCAAAGCCACGGCAGCATCGTGCCGCAGTGAGGAGTCAATTCTGCTGGCGACAAATGCTCGATAGTATGATTCAACCCCGTTGAGTGTCTGCATCCGACTGATACAGATCTCCAGTCGCAGGCTGATCTCTTTCCATGCGAGGTGAGGCACGCCGCCTGTACGCCTTGGGATAAGGTCCATTGTCGGATGCCCAATCAACAAATTGCTGATTTGAATGATACGGCCCTAGATACTGCCTCATGTCAAGCTTCCTGTCCATCCATTGTTGGAAAGGCCGGATTGACGTACTTGTCCCGGAAGAAGTGGGAGACGCTCCGCCTCGTCCGCCTCGCCCGCGGCCACGGCCCGCACCAAAGCGAGGATCACGTCCTCGATTTTAGAATCACCGAATACAGTACGACCCACTGCGAAGATTGCCTGTTCAATCTTTTCAATCGCGCGGCAAAGATTTTTCTTCCAACATATTAGCCAAGATAGCCCACATTGCCTCTGGGGTCTGGCGCTGGGCTGTCATGCGTGTCGCATGCGTATTGATACCTCCATCCCCCATGCACCGCAACACAGCCATGCTTCTCCGATTTCTTCGGGTAAAAGTACTTTCCGACCAGCCCGAGCATACGAGAGTGATCTGGTCAGAGCAAGCTTTCTTTCCCTCGAAGCTTTTGGTAGTATGAAGATAACTCCCGCGACCGACAAATGGTATAGAGACCCTGGGCATGTCCCCTTCCTCCTCTAGGACGAAAACAAAATATGGCCTCTTCAGTTGCTTTAACATGCAGGGCAATAATCCGTCGGCATTAGACAAGGATGTAGCGCAATCGGATCACAGGCAAGTAATTGTGAGCAGTTGTCGCACCTCTTCGAGAAACGTGGAGATGCATATCACGAACACCTGGATGCGGAATGGATCTGCCATGTATTGCGGTCCTTATTGCAGCACCGTTGTGCCCTAAGTTGAGTCACGAGGATTCCCTCACGGAGCTGAGCACGCAACCGCAAACTGGAAGGAGCGTCGTGCAGCCTCTACATGTGCCTCCGACTCATCTAGGTCAAAGCCATGGAACAACCACCGAACCTCCTCGAGAACGGCTGGGGAACGCTACCCCAGTGTTTGGGCGCAAAAGGCATGAGTTACATGAGGTCTTGAAGGTGCATGGCAGATCCAGCGTTGATTGTATACAGATACGCAGAGCTTCGGACTCAGTGCGCTGTTGAGGCAAATGGTAGATGTGGGTGGTTGAAGTGGAGGAGGAAGGGATCAGGAAAGAAGTCGGACGGGAGCAGGGAAAAGAAAAGACGCCAACCACTTTCCTCCTTCAATCTCGGCTGCTGCTGCTGTCACGGCAGCAGTAGCAGCAGATCTAACATTCAACCGCTGCCATCGGAGAGAGAGATGACACAGATTTCCTAGGAAGGCCGCAACTGCCATCAACCAGAAAAGACGCATTGCATGCTTGCTTGTTCGATCATAAGGCCGTTTTCGCCCGGGTGGCTGAGGGGGTCTGTCTCATACACTAGAGCCACCGGCTGTTGTGTCCGACGATTGATCGTACATCGAGCGACTTCTTGACATGCATACGGGTTTGTCTTGATCCCCGGGTACCAGGTCTGTCGGAGCGTTGGATAATCTGCTCAGAAAGAGCCCGAGGATAATCGCCAGTACCCAATATTCCAAGGGTGCTTAGCCATCGTTTTGTGGTTTGATTCGGTCCATCACGCAGTTTGAAGTTGGGATATTAACCCAGCCAGATCACAGCACCACTAGAGCCCACACTGCTACATGGGAGTAGCAGCTGTCAAGAAGAAGCAAGCTCATCGAAACTAAGTACGCTGGAGGTTACCTGGGTGTATCCGAGATGGTTAGTCTCAGATAGCCTTTCGGCAATAGACTGCATCCTGTGACTGCTCTTAAGGGGTCGCACGCAAGGCACACCCTCCTAGCGATCTGGAGGTTCAGGTCAGCTCAAGGGCACCAGGGTCTTTCATGTCCTTGAACAAGTACTTTTTCAGCACTTTGATAGTTTATCTATTAGCATTTCCTCGGCAATCGTTCTCTGAGTCCGAGGGCCCGAGAAACAATACAGTTCCTTGCAGTCATGCTTGTAGTTGATGTCTTTACTCCAGGACCTTTGTAGTACCGCTGGAGAAGGTAGTACGCCAGATTAAGTGTAGCAGCAATCTGCGCAGACAGGCACAGTTCGATAGTGATAGCAGCAACCCACCATCTGTAAAGAATCTTAGTACTGGCACGGGGTGTGCAACCTCCGGACCCCAACCCGGATCTTCTTTTGTCGCTGTGATACCTTGGCATCCCAGCAGTGCCGTTTTCTGTCCTGAAAGTAGTTGCACAGAGCCGGGCACACGCTGAATGGAGGTTTCGTGTCGCGACCGGCAAGCTGAGAAGGAATATGTCAAAAGTAGTTTTCCTTTTCCGCTTAGGTGTGGCGGTTGAGCATTCCACGAGGTGAAATGCAGCAAGTGCAGCTTTGAACACACCGGGCAAACAGCCCAATCGGCAAATCAAGAAAAACCCTTCACAGCAGCTAGCGAACAAAGGCCAGAATTTCCGAGACCGACCTAGCCCATGCCTATATCAACCGAGCAAACGCGCTGGAAGCTTTCATCGCTATTCTGTACAAGACGTAAGACCCAAGATGGAGATGCGACAGCCTGCTAGAGAGGTTCCTCTAGCGTTGGACATTGCCGTCGCTCGACCAGCCAGCGGAATCAATGACAGCCGCGTGGACCTGCGTAATTCGATTTCCCAAAAGGTTCTCGCTGCGCCAGTTCATGTCTGAACGCAAAATGTGGACATTGGCGCAGGAATCGCGTTCAGGACACCTCGGTCTGCAATCCAATATATTTCACTGGTTCATATTGCTTCTCCACCATGATGAAGTATTGTCCCCGCAGGCGAACCGAGACATATGCTCCTGGGTCCGAATTCCATCGCTCAAAAGCTCGAGATCCCATTTCATGGTTCCGAAGAAAAAGTCATGGCGACCGTCTTGAGTTCAAGCGATAGTGTCGGAGCTTCAGCACCTGGGATATAAAAGATTCAAAAGCTTCATTAATGTTATTGCCATCTTCGTCAAGAATAATCAAACAAGTAATACACGAATAAGAATTTCTGACTCCAGCATTATATATCGCTGTTATAAAATAATAAAAACGAGTAATGGTATCCTCCACGGCTTGATATACCGGCATGATAGACAAGTTTTTCAGAGGTTGGATCTGGGCAGCAGTCGTATTTTCTCTGCGGGGGCCGGGCTCAGGCACCATCAGCTCATCCAAGTCAAGATCCTGGCACTGTTCAGCGGCAGATGCGGCAATGGCCGTCGAACAATACGGAACGAGCTTCTTCCCATCGGTCTGAGAAATCTGCTTCGGTTGACGCATGACGCACCGTACCATCGAAATGTGTAGGGCTCACCAGATCAGCCAGAAACCGGTTCGTGAACGTTCCAGCCTTGTGGAATTGGGACTTAGCAGACTAGACTTGCGAACGTGCATCAGTACATCCGCTGCGCTTTTGCTGGGAGAAACGTTCTTCAAGTTCTCCGCAGCGAGCTACGAGGGAGCACGCCAACTCTGAAGCATTCGACCAGAGCATTTGCACAGACACTCCCGCGTCCGAAGGCGCTGCCACGATGCGGTTTGGTACCTGTCGTCGTCTCTTTTCAAGGGCCTTCACCCGATCTACACTCGTATGACCGTGCAGCCAGTTGCGAAGGTTTGGTGACAGGGGCAGTAGCAGCTGAAGCAGTAGACGCTGGTGCTGTGGCAGGTGACTTTGCTGTGGTCACTTTTGCCTTTTCTCGTCTTGGTAGACGTTCCTGGCGCATGGTCCACTGGTTCTTTCCCTTTCATGGCTGTCCTTTATGAGTTCGAAGCTGGTCATAGCTTGGGCCGTCCGCGACTCGGTCCGGTGTTTTACCATTTTCAGAGAGTTCTCTGAAAGTAGCGATCTTCGATTCGTTGTATACTAGCACACAGTCTTCCATAGATCCAATACCGGGGGGGCGAGGCTGCAGGGCATGTGAGTTGATCTCAACGACGGTGTTCGGAAAATCCGAGATCTCGGACTCGTTCGCTATAACAGGTCCGATGTGTAGTGTTTTCGAAGTGGTCCCGGCCTCTTTCTCGGTCATTTATCTTTGAGCACCCACATTTTGTGGTGACGATTTGAACAAAGATGAGCGTCTTTGTCCGCCACAGCACTGCCACCCAGACGTCTTGGGCTTGTGGATGTTATCCAAGATGACCAACTAATTCGAGCGTCCCCGCTCGTAGTCCCACTGGCAGAGCGGTAAAGGCCGCGCCAGCCGAAGCCCAGCGTCTTAAAGCCCAGCAAACCTGTCTGAGTCAGCTCATCGTGGATGGGATTCTTGGACCCTTCTATCTCTTCCCGATTACTCACCCACATTGCTCGGAACAGGACACAGGAGCCAGGGATGCATGCGCGAACGTATGGCTGAGAGATTCCCACTCCGCAGGATGCACAGGCATACATGCGGTTGAAAAATGATTCTGGCTGGACATGACCATGTATGATCCACTTGTCTGTATCTGTATAGTCAAGATAGGTCGATAAGTGATGAGAACAATTGAAGAGTTCTTTGCATATGTATGTACGATAGCGATATCGCCTCTGCTCAAGGAAGATGGTCCTATCCATGGTAAATGGATTAGGTCCCTACTTGAACAGACCACATCTTGTGTGATGTCTCACCAATATGTAGTTCGATGGATCAAGCTGGATGAACACCATGTTGATAGTGGAGATATAGGAAGGGGAGGGATAGAAAGATGAAGGACCTGAAGAGTGGAGGACTGGTGGAATGGTTGGTTGAAGGAGAGAAGTGGAGAGAAGAGAGTTGCGAGGAAGAAGATCAACGGAGATATTTATGTCACCCTGGGTCGACAGCAGGGGTGAACCCAAGGCATCTGGTTAATGATAACTGTGGGTGAAAGAGGTGTCCTCAAATCAACCCTACGCCTGACATTGTTGTATAGTGGTTGGTGTGAACGATAAATAGGTAGGGCCAGCCCGCCAGCGGCTTTCACAAGCGCCGTTTGGCAGCACCTTGGTTAAGTCTTTGTCTATGTCGCAAGTGAATAGTCTATACATACTTTCTGCGAATCTATACCCAACTATTTGCAAATGCACCCCCCAGCAAACCCAACAGCAGCAGAGCGAAACCCAAGAACCAGTCCAATGACGTCACAGCCAGACCCAACCAACAGCCAAACCACCTTCAATCAGCACTATAAAGCTAAGCTTCCACCTCCAGCACAACATATCCATCAATCCCCACTCTACAGTGACATGTCTTCCAGAAATTCCAATCCGGCATACCGAGCCAAACGGACATCATACCCAATCTCGAATCAATACAGGCAGCAGACGATACCTCGGTTGGCACCCTTTTCCAGGCCGTCGGTTTGCCGAAGCGATAGCCGAAGGAATGGGGGCCAGCCCCTCAGCGGGTCACTCGCAGCCAATGCGACTGCAGTCTTGACTCGCCGCCGCCCCCTCTTCCCCTCTTAGTGCCTGACCCAATGATTCAATGCTTCCAGTCGGCCAGTTTCTGCACGCGTGGTCTGACCTTAAATCACAATGATCCCGATAACCCAGCTAGATAACCAGAGAATTCCTCAGGATGGGGGGTTGAACCACTTACAAGAAGAAAATTTCATTTCTGATAGCACCATCCGATCTGCAATTCTCGTAACGATAGACCACACGTAAATTCCCCAACTCATATAAAGTTGGAAATATTTCCCTGGCCGTGAAAGCCCTCGCCTTTCTCGGTTCGATTTTTGGTTTTGCCCGTTGCCAAAAGGAACAAGCATCTTCGGCTTCAAGCCAAGCAAGCAATGCGCCAAGCGCCGCGGCCGCTACCCTCCCGTCGGACTCAAAAATAACCACTGGCGCTCACCTAGTCAAATAAACTTGAACAATGGCCGCATCAACTGAGAAGGCGTCCTCCCGACCGGCTCGGATCCCCTACTGGCGCGTCCTGGTCGACCACGGCGCCGTCACCGAGGAAATCATCAACCACCCCTACTGCGGCCAGGGCACCGAGGAGGACCCGTTCATCGTGGAATGGATCCCCGACGATCCGCGCAACCCGATGCTCTTCCCGCAGCACCGCAAGTGGACCTTCACCATCATCGCCGCCTTCGCCACGTTTGGCGTGTCGATGGCCTCGTCCGCCTACGCGGGGAGCATCGACCAGGTGATCGAGTCCTTCGGCATCGGCACCGAGGTCGCCACCCTGGGCGTGTCGCTGTTCGTGCTGGGGTTCGCCGTCGGCCCGCTGGTGTGGGCGCCCCTCAGCGAACTGATCGGCCGGCAGCTGGTCTTCGCCATCTCGTACCTGGGGCTCGCGGTCTTCTGCGCCGGGGCGACCGGATCCCGCAACTCGTGGACCTTGATCATCCTCCGGTTCTTCGCGGGCTCGTTCGGATCGTCCCCGCTCACGAATGCCGGCGGCGTCATCGCGGATGTCTTCCCCGCTGAGGAGCGTGGGCTGGCGATGAGTTTGTTCGCAGGCGCACCTTTCTTGGGTAAGATTCCCTCCCTAGGTATCGACATTGCCGACAGCAGGCTGACTAGTATCAAATAGGACCGACCATCGGACCCATCATCGGAGGCTTCCTCGGCGAAAGCGCGGGCTGGAAGTGGGTGCAGGGCCTGCTGGCGGCCTTCTCCGGCCTCATCTGGATCATCCAGTGCCTCATGATCCCCGAGACCTACGCCCCATTGCTGCTCCGCGCGCGGGCCGATCGGCTGTGCAAGCTGACCGGCAAGGTGTACCTCAGCAAGCTGGACCGGGAGCGCGGCCGCGTTTCCGTGGCGAACGCCTTTGGAGCGGCGCTCCTGCGGCCCTGGGTGCTGCTCTTCGCCGAACCGATCGTGCTGCTCCTGTCCTTGTACATGGCGATCGTCTATGGCACCCTGTACATGCTGTTCGACGCGTTCCCCATCGTGTTCCAGGAGATGCGCGGCTGGAGCGAAGGCATCGGGTCCCTGCCGTTCCTCGGGGTGATGGTCGGGATGATGACGGCGGTGGGCTACAACATGTACGACAACAAACGGTACAAGCGCATCCACGAGCAACACAACGGCTTCGCGCCGCCGGAGGCGCGGCTGCCCCCGACAATGATCGGAGCCATCACCATCCCCGTCGGATTGTTCTGGTTCGCGTGGACCAACGGACCCTCCGTGCATTGGATCGTGTGCATCATCGCCGCCGCGCCCTTCGGCTTCGGGATGGTGCTCGTCTTCCTGAACATCATGTCGTATTTGATCGACTCGTACACCATCTACGCCGCCTCGGTATTGGCCGCGAACTCGATCATCCGCAGCTGCTTCGGTGCGGGCTTCCCCTTGTTCACGACCTACATGTACAACAACCTGGGCATTCACTGGGCCTCCTGTATCCCGGCATTCTTGTCGCTGGCGTGTCTGCCGTTCCCCTTCATCTTCTACAAGTACGGAGCAAGCATCCGACGGAAGTGCAAGTATTCGGCCGAGTCGGATGCGTTCATGCGCAAACTGGCCGACAAGACCCTGCACCACCCAGAGAAGGAGGTGGAGGTGGAGGATGAAGAGGCGGAAGCTGTGGCTGATGGGGTGGATGTGACGGCTATCGACCACGAGTTGGACCTAGAGCGAGGCGGCTCGCTCTCCACGGAGGAAGACTCGCAGCGCCAGTACGAGGCCAATCCGTACGACATCGACCGGGTTAATACCCGCAACTCCGCCATCACTCAGCACTCGCGGTCGCGCTCCGTTCAGTCCAAGCGGAAGAAGTGGCTGGGGTTCTAGTCAATCATCATCATCATACCAACTCTAATAGTGGCGCAAGCCACCCTGTGATACCATACCATACTATAGCATAGCATAGCATAGCCTCGCTCCAGCATAGCATCAAGATATAATCAGATTTGTGCTTTATTACTTCCAATGGAGGAAAGAAACCAAGAAATCGTCCCGCCAAAAATCTCACGCTCACGGCTCCGGTAGCCTTTCGGGCGTATCCGACCGAGGAGAATCCCGAATCAAACTGCCAAAGCTGGGGGACCAGGCTACGCGGGGTGTCAACAAGGGTAGGTCCCATAGCTCCGCCACATACTTCAAGATGGAGGTGTGGGTGAAATCATTCGGTTGGTCTGTCGGTCCGTGTTGTACGGCTCCCTTGTCCACCCACGGCGAGATCAGCAAGGTAGGGACGCGTACACCGAGCCGATCGAATCGGAAAGTCGTCTGCGAGCCGTCCCGCGCAGCTTCGGTGTATGGAAGGTCGTCCCCTGCAGGCACATTCTCCGGAGGGGGCACGTGGTCCGCAAAGCCACCATGTTCGTCGAAAGTAAGGATGAAGAGGGTCTCGTTCCACTGCGGGGATGCTCGCAGTGCCTCATAGAGACTCTTCAAAAACCCTTCTCCCAGGTGAATTGGTGATGGTGGGTGGAAGGAGGTGAACGAGCAGCATTCCGGGTTGATCCAGGTGAACTGCGGCAGGGTGCCTGCCTTGGCATCCTTGTAGAATTGATCGATCGGTTTGACGTTCGACACCCCATGACCAGAGATCTTTGTCCAGGTATAGAAAAGCGCATCCGGCAGAAACCCCGTGGTGTTCGAGTAGTTGATCCAGCTGATGTTGGCCGCCGTCAGCTGCTCGAAGATGGAGACCTGGGGCAGGGAGGAGGTGTCGAAGTCGGGATCGTTAGACCCATGGCCGTGCGAGGTGCCCGATGTAAGATACGCACGATTGGGATTCGTCGGACCGGGGACGGAAGCAAACCAGCGATCGAAGAGAACGAAATTCTCTGCCAGAGCATTCAGGACGGGGACGCGGTCGGGGGGGTAGTAGTTGATGACTTCGGCTGCACGGCCAAGATTCCCGTCAAGCCCATAGGCGCGGACCTGTTCTGTCACAAAGCCCTGCATAGTGGGACGGTCAGTGCCTGGTTTCGGATCATAGGTGCCATAGATCTGCAGATTGCCTCCGGCGATGCTGTGGTCGGGGTCATCGGGGGCAATGTCCTGCGCGGTTGGCTTGGCACAGACTTGAGGAGACACTGGGTCAGAGATATTGGCCGGATTGCAGTATTGTGTACGAATCAGCCCGTCAATGTCCGCGTTATAGGTCAGTCCCCCGGCAAAAGTATCAAAAGAAAGGTTCTCCTGTACCACCACCACAACATTCTTGATTGGATTGTGTACTCCGGGAGGCTTTGTGTCACCGGCAGGGCCCTGTGGATGGCCGGAGATAATGCGGCCAAGGAAGAAGAAGAGTAGCAAGGAGAGGATAGTCATCACAAGCAGTAAAAGAGTGACGAGAGCTCTCCGGACAAGAGACCGCCATCGTGATGGCTGTTTGTGGATCTGGTAGTCCTCAGGATCTATGCTATCATCCTCTTGAGGGAGGAGTCTCCGTTTCTCTGGTCGGAGCATTTTGTCCGGTTCGGGCGATGAAGATCTCGACGACGACATTGTCAAAGAGATGGACCTGAAGAAGCAGTGTAACTCGGGACGATGAAGCAGCAATGGGGGAGAAGAGACAATGTCAAGTTCTCGAATGTACATGAGTGGGAAGTAGAAAGGCACAAGACAATCAGGCGGGGGCGGGGCATTTGACTGAGTCAGCAGACAAGAGCCATCCGGTGATTTGCTGCAGATTCAAGGGATCAGCCATTCACAGAGCTTCGCTCTCACCGTGGATGCAAAGATAAACAGCAATTGGCCAATGTCATCGACCTAAACAGTCTCTTTCCCAGATAGGAAGTCCCAGGGAAAGCCGCCCGGGAAAGGCGGCCAGGCCCGGTCACATGTGAGTGAATGCATTCAAACATTCATCTATCAACAATCAAGTTTGCACACCACAAATCACAGGCACAAGCTACAGCATCCCCTTCAAAGTTCTCGGCAGCCAAGCCGACCGGCAACTGCTGCACTTCTACTGCTGTCAAGCGGTCGAGAGTCTCCCAAGCTTCTCCGATCCGACGCTGTGGACGCGCCTCATCCTCCCGCGCTGCCACGCCCAGCCCATCATCCGCAATGCACTCGTCACGCTGAGTGCCCTCTACCAGGACCACTACAGCCACAGCGGCCAGCTAACGGGCAAGGAGGGGGCGAAAGATATCCCGCGACAACAACCATCACCAAGTGCCGCGGACCGCGTGTGGGGTGGCGGAGGATATCCTCCCCAATCTGGGGGCTCTGCTGGCGCGACTGGACATTCAAGCCAGCATATACGATGATTCGTGTCCGTTGGTGCTCGTCAGCCATGAAACTATGCCAGCACCACTGGCTAGGCATGTATTGGGCGACTACACCAACAACCGCCTCGAAACACACTTGATCAGCCTCGAAGCACGACTCCTGTGACACCTGCTCGTGCATCTCCCCCACAAGCACACTCCACTCGCCAACCTCCCGTCGGTGATCCGTCACGAGCGACGAGCGCTCGACGCTGCCTTGCGGGCCTTCATCCGCTCCATCACTGCCACACCTCTACCCAGAGACCCGAAAGGCAGACAGCACGTTCTCCTCTTACGGATACAAGCACAGCTGTTCCACGGTGGTCTACTAGAGAACACGCACCCGCGCACCTGGAGCATCTTCAGCATCCGCTGCTACAGACTCTGCGCTAAGCGCCGCTCTGAGCGATATGTCCATGCTCCTCGACGAGTGCAACCTAGGCGGTGGGGGGGGGAAGCAACACTTCAGATTCCCGGCCAAGTAAAGATGCTCCACCCGGATTCACCTTCACCACGCAGCTCATCGCAGGTCTCTACGTCGTCTGCCTCAAAAGCACCGATCCCACCACGGTGGACACAGCACTCTCCCTGCTTCGAGACCCGCGACTGCCCCGACGGGACGGGCTGTGGGATGCAAGCGTGGTGACCAAAGTCGTGGAGAGGCTGAGGAACACAGCCCAAAGCAGTAGTAAAGAAAAATGTTGAGGGTGTGTACTCTCAGCGATTGACCCCGCCCGATGTGCGGTTGAGGATGTCGGAAGGGGGATTCTTGATGCCAACGACATTCAGGGTGTAGATGATATCCTCGGTTTGATGAGCCTAGGACAGGTCATTGTCCGGTATAGATCCATAGCCCCGACCGCTAGATGTAGTGTGTCCTTTGTCACTGACTGATAAAGTCAAGATCGAAGGGCCGGACAGTTTTAGATAGTGCGAAACACACTCCGGCCCTTATCTCAGATCCTGGAACATAGAGAGCTCGGGTGGTTGCCAAACCTTTCTCAAACTGGTCAAACAGGTACAGCGAATGCAAAGACAAAACTACTTGCAAGCCAAGACCACTTTCATCTTCAGCCGATTATTCATCGGGGGAGCAATTCCCCAGCGGCACTCATCGCTTATGCTCGGCCGCTGCTGGAGGGTATCAGATCAAATCAACAGGTTGATCGATGGTGATCTTGCTGTCAAGCATCCGAAAAGCACGTAACCCACTAAGTACAGTATATTGCAGCCTATCGCATCAGAATCCTGGCGCCAAATGATTGCTGCTGCGGATCTCCGAGATTGTTGCTGCCTTGACCGAGTTTGCCGAGAGACCCGGAACCGACGGGGGGTTTGTCCAGGATTAATCCAAAGTGGCGTCATTGTGGCACAATTTGAGGAGATCTTTCGACACTCTTCTCGAATAGCAAATGAGCGAATGGGGTTGTTTCGACTCGTACCAGAGTGGTATAGTCCGGGTAAAGATAAAGTGGTCGTCCCGCAAATTACCACTTTAGTAATAACAACGGTATGATAACGACGCTAGCCCCTTTTGCGTCGGGCAATGATCGGACCTCGGAGGCTGGACAAGCCCCTCGTCTGGGATTTTTCCCAGACACTCACTCAACTAAAGAGTTGGCTACCTATATCCTGTAACTTATGCCATTGCACTTTGCTGACCATTCTGGCGTTTCCTGAACATAGTAGAAATATTCTCAACGACTCAGGGTGCGTCCGTCCTGAGCTAGTGAATTTGTCAGTGGATTTCGGTTGGGACTACGGAGTAGTTAGTCTCCGCTCAATGACCCTTGCCCCCGATATTTCTTAGACTAGGGAGCTTTTGCTGGTTTCTCCGCACTGTGATAACTACGATAACCCAGGAATCAGGATCCAACACTGAGTGCTCCATGTATTGAGAATGTGAGTCGGTGGATCGGTATGCTCGAGCGCCGACTGCGTACGCAAGCTTATGTCTGAGCGCAATCACCTTTCGAAACTTTTAACATTGACGTCTTGCCATCCTTGGCATTGCGCCAGGTATAGTGGGTCCGGCAGAGATTGACCCTTGAGAAGCCTTAGCGGCGCTGTTCAAGTGTTTAATATCACCACTATGGTTGACGGTTGCTCGTCACCAGTCTAGAGGGAGACTCATACGTAGTAACTAGATGGCATTCGCATGGTATCTCGAATTTCGTGGGGATAGACTTACACCGACCATTGGCTGGCCTCTCAGTCGCTAGAAGGAAAATCCTCATTGTCAAAGCGTCCGTAGAATGCCATTTGAGACGGTGAAGTGGATCTGGATTCAAGAGAGGCCAAGACACTCGCAAAAATTCCAGGTAATCTTCCAGAACACGGAGTGACTCCTGAATTCTGAACTGTTGTTGATCACACCCAATTTGTTCCTTCGGCCACGTTGGCGGTCCGCCCGAAACCAAGCATCGACCTGTGCAAGTCATGGATCATCGGCCTCTTCTATGGAATCGGATTCAAAGATCGTGATTCGGCGGTGCACAGCACATATGACAAAGAATCCACCGCCTGCGATGCCAATTCTGACTTTCTGGCGCTGTTGGTTGACGACGCGCAAGCGGGTCCAAGTGGCTGTCACCAGCGGCGGTTGAGCTCTCAGTCGTCATACCGAGTCGTCCCAGCGAGCGCAACAGATCAGATAACCAACCTGAATGAAGTATCTAATGCCGAGCTTCGGTTGTGCGATAATGGACGACTCGGTGTGCAAGCCAATAGAAAATGATGGCTGGCTCGATGCGAGACTAGACACCGCCACGCTGCGGGCCAGACGTAAATTGGGAACTGCCAAGGGGGACTAGCCTGGATGACCCCGATCCACGGTGACGACCTTGGCACACATGGAATTTGCTCACCCGCACCAAATCAAAGTTGGCCTGGCCCTGCTTGCGTGGAGATGTGCCCCATTGTACAGAGGAGAAGATACTGATACGTACTGGTTCCCTTCTGTGCCGCGCGTGTGGTGAATTCAATTTGGAGTTTGGACACCCACCCC